>NC_052517.1:22102402-22143175 GCF_014356525.2 Nilaparvata lugens | reverse complement strand
GAAATTTCCATATCATATTTTACTATAGAACTATAATCTAGATAGAGTACCTCTTCGAAAACAGTTGTTAACTGGCAACTAAATAATAATTTTGTCAAGTTGGCACCAAGTTGAAGATTTAAATGCATTTATCGCGGAAAAATTTGATTGGGCACGTACTTCAATCTTGGGAATATTATATTACTAGCTGTCAGGCTTGCTTCGCTCCCCATATCTGTTTAGCCGACATTTAGTCTGGACCCCCGACTGGATTGTCTTAACATATGATAAAATGCCCAAATGAAAAATGCAGGCGAGCGAAGCGAGCCTGCTGATCTCATTCCTGGACGTCCAGTCGGGGTCCAGGGGGCGGAGACCCCTGGCTAGACGGATATGGCAAGCGAAGCGAGCCTGACGGCTAGTGCTTAATATTTTCATATTAGAATTTAGATTGATATAATTATGATTATTCTCAATTAAATGTTCAGCAAACGCTGATTTTTGAGTAGTATTTTTTGAATTTAAAGCCTGAATATGTGAACCTTTTTTGAAAACATCTATGTGTTTGACCAATGTAAAATTTTTCACAATTACTACATTCCAGTTTATAAACGCCTGATTTTTTAAATTGTTCTTGTTGTATTTTTTTATTAGAAAAATCTTCTTTTATAAATTAAAACATTATTTGTTTTTGTATCCTAAATAAAATTGTTTTGCAAATGTCTTCCTATTGCCTTATTGAGAATAGTGTTGTATGGAACACAAATATATCCTTATTTTCTGAATTTCTATCATTTTGTGGATTATTTGTCTATATTTTTGCTTAATATCATCTTATCAATAAATTTGGTATCATATCCATTTGTTACTGCAAAATGTTTTATAATTTTCACTTCTTTTTCATAATTTTCTTTTGATACAGGAATTTATCAATCTATAAATCATTGATCTAATGCTGCTGTTTTTTGCTGCCATTGATGGTTAGAGTCTTTTGGAATAAGAGTATTTGTATGCGTGGGTTTCCTGAAGATATTAAAATTATGTTTCTCATTTCTCTTACTTATTTCCAAGTCTAAAAAATTTATTTTCTCTTTTTGAACTTCCATAGTAAATTTTATAGAAGGTGAAATTGAGTTTAAATATTTTTCTAAATCTTCATGTGTTTCATCATTATTATTATTGTATAAGCATATTATATCATCAACATATCTATACCAATAAATGATATTTTCTCTCAAAGGATTATTATTATCATTCATAATTTTAGACTTTTCCAAATTGTTCATATATATATTAGCAAGGTATCCTGATAATGGTGATCCCATAGCTAAACCTTCCTTTTGCTTATAAATTTTGTCATTGATAGTGAAATAATTTTGATCTATGCATGTTTTTGCTAATGCTATTAAATCATCTATTTCATTACTGTTCACATAATTTTCAATCAAGTTTTATGAAAATTATAATGTAACAAATTCTTACCAACTAGTTCAAAAAATCAAGGGAATAACTAATCCAAGTCACGCAATTTTTCTATCATTTGATGTAGTCAACATGTATACTTCTATCCCAACTAATGAAACTATTAACATTTTAAAGCAAAACTTGATTGAAAATGATGTGAACAGTAATGAAATAGATAATTTAATAGCATTAGCAAAAACATGCATAGATCAAAATTTTTTCACTATCAATGACAAAATTTATAAGCAAAAGGAAGGTTTAGCTATGGGATCACCATAATTTTAATATCTTCAGGAAACCCACACATACAAATACTCTTATTCCAAAAGACTCTAACCATCCATGGCAGCAAAAAACAGCAGCATTCAGATCAATGATTTATAGATTGATAAATATTCCTGTGTCAAAAGAAAATTATGAAAAAGAAGTGAAAATTATAAAACATTTTGCAGTAACAAATGGATATGATACCAAATTTATTGATAAGATGATATATAAGCAAAAATATAAACAAATTAATCCACAAAATGATAGAAATTCAGAAAATAAGGAATATATTTGTGTTCCATACAACACTATTCTCAATAAGGCAAATAGGAAGACATTTGCAAAACAATTTTATTTAGGATACAAAACAACAAATAATGTTTTTAATTTAATAAAGAAGATTTCTAATAAAAAAATACAACAAGAACAATTTAAAAAATCAGGCGTTTATAAACTGGAATGTAGTAATTGTGAAAAATTTTACATTGGTCAAACACGTAGATGTTTTCAAAAAAGATTGTGTCTATTTCAGCGGGAGCAAAGCTGGAGTTTACCATTTTAATAAAGAATAATTTACATCCTTATGAAATACACAATCTAAATTTTTCTATCCTATGATGACGTCTCGATTTGGAGATATGGCAGTGAATGTTTGCTTCAGAGGCTAGACTTTCCACCGTGTCTATTCTATAACTGGTCTAAGGTATGGATGAATAACTCTCGATATTTTTATCTTGATTATGATATATCAATATTTTTATCTCGATTAGGTTGGTCTTCCAATTCATAAATAATATAATTTTAATAAATATAGTTTTTTGATAGTAAAACAGCATTGTCATTCCTCTGCCTTGCCACTGCATTCTACAGAAGATAGCTGATACCAGTATTTCAGATGTAATATTAACTGTTTATTCTTCTTTAAAAATAATCATACATATTATTCAATGATTAAATAATAAATTTTCATAATTGAAATTGAATATTTTTTTGATCAATTATATTCATATGTTGTTGAAAAATGATGAGGCAAAAATGTGGAGCTACAAAAGAAAGTGGTATCTGCTTTGTTGAATGATAGACAAGGATAGCAACACCAATGTTTATCAAATACTGCCATTATAACGTGGACCTCACTATAGTGTCTGTTGCAAGGTTTACATCAAGATATGTATCAGGATTCCTTTAATATAGACTGTAGTATTTTATAAATAAGCACAAAGCAATATTTTACTGTATAAGAGCACTTTATTTATAATTATGTTGTCCAGTCATTCTGCAGAACACAGACATTCACCACACCAGTGCCATCATCATCTGACAGTGTTACCAACTTCTCAATACAACATCTCCCTCCTTAAAGGGTATCACAAAATGATACAAACATATAAACTTAATTCTACATATTACAAAGTTCAATTTTCAAACATATAGCCTAATCCTGAATGAGAATAAATTTCACAAATCCAATCGCTCTCTATTCCTAATTATTCTACCATATCTTGATCTCCTTGAACCAATATTTTGATTATTATCATTTATATGTTGATAATTTCCAAAATTTTCTACACCTTCATAATCTTCCCTCCCTTCCAACTGTAAGTCATCATAGTTCCTAATGTAAAAATTATGCTTATTCATGACATTTCCTTTCCGTATATCAAAAGAATTCCTGCGAACAATATTCCCATTTTTATTTCTAACAATATAAGACCTAGGTGCCCAATGTTTCTCAAGTATCATGGCAGGTTCCCATTGGTTCCCGTTCCGTATAGTCACCCTATCATTTGTCTGAAAGGATTGTCTATCCCTTGCATTCTTGTCATAATATTGTTTTTGCTTACTTTGAACCTCAATCAATTTACTTTTAATATTTGTTTGTACATTTGGAATAAGCAAGTTTTCAGAAATTGGGAGTTTAGTGCGAAGTCGTCTCGAAAACAAGATTTGTGCTGGTGACACATGCAAATTATAAACTGGCAAATTTCGAAATTCCAGTAGTGCTAATTGCAAATCTGTACCTCCTTCCATACATTTCTTAATAATATTCTTAGCAGTCTGAACCCCACGTTCAGCTAGGCCATTGGATTTAGGATATCTGGGACTGCTATATATGAACTGAAAATTCCAATCATTTGCAAATTTTGAGCATTCATATGAATTAAATGGAACGTTATCTGCTACAACAAAATTTGGTATACCATGTGATGCAAAAATTGACAATAGTATTCGAATAACTTCATTTGCTTGTTTATTCCTCAATTTCCTAACTTCCAACCATTTTGACAGATAATCTACTAGTACTAAATAGCTATCTCCTGCATAATCAAATAAATCTACAGCAACTTTTTGGAATGGAAGATCTGGTATTTCATGAGGTATTAACGATTCTTTTACATTTTTGGGCTTAAATTTTTTACAAATAAGACATTGCAAAACCAGATTTTCAATCTCATTATTAAGACCAAGCCAATACACTACTTGTCTAGCCCGTGACTTTGTCTTTTCAATTCCAAAATGACCTACATGCAAATCATTTAAAATTTCCTTCCTGATTTTTGTAGGAATTACAACTCGTTCACTTAGAAAAAGCAAACCATTTTCAACACACAGATCATCTTTCAACTTATAATACAATCTAGCTCTATCACTTACATTATTTCTATTTTTAGGCCATCCATTATTCAAATAATTAATTACTTCCTGTAATATTTCATCATCTTTAGTAGCAACTTTTATAAAGTCTTTCTTTCTATCAGAAATCAATACATTATTAAATAATCCTACACAGTGAACAACTTCATTCACAAAATCATCACATCTGTCAGAACTATCTTTCAAATAATCCCTGCTTAACAAATCAGCAACAAACATTGATTTACCTGGCAAATACTCAACTTGTAAATCATATTTCAACACTTTAAGTTTTAAACGTTGTAACCTTGGTGAAACTATATTTGCAATCTGCTTATTCATCAAAGACACCAATGGTTTATGATCTGTTAGCACCTTGACTTTCCTACCATATATATAATAATGAAATTTTTGACATGAGTATACAATTGCTAAGAATTCTTTCTCAATTTGTGAAAAATTTTGCTCAGCATCTGACATACTCCTGGATGCATATGACATAGGCTGACCATCAACCATTAAACAACAACCTATTCCACTTTTTGAACTATCACACTGAATAGAAATTTCTTTTGTTTCATCAAAATTAGCTAAAACTGGAGTTTTTCCTATCAGACTTTTTAACTTATTCAATACATTTGTGTGACAATCCAGCCATTGAAATTTAACATCTTTTTTGAGCATTTCTCGAAGTGGTGCAGTTATAGATGCCATATCTGGAATAAATGCCCTCAAATAATTGAAAAGACCCATTAATCGTTGTAATTCAGTCTTATCTTTGGGATTTTCCAGTACCAACAATGCCTTAACCCTTTCTGGATCTGGAGTGACCCCTTTAGCAGTAAAAACATGACCAAAGAATTTGACTTCATCTACTTTATACTGGAGCTTGTCTGAATTAAATTTTATGTTCAACTTTAAAGCCCTGTCTACAATTTGCTTCATTATTTTATCATGTTCTTCTTCAGTTTCAGTAGCAACAAGTATATCATCAATGTATATTACAATATTAGGAATATCCCCAAAATTTTGTGAGTTTGCTTTCTGAAATATTTCTGCTGAATTAATCAAACCAAATGGTAAACGATTAAACTTATACAATCCAAATTCTGTATTGAAAGTGCAATACTCACTAGAAGCATAATCTAATGGTATGTGATAGAATCCTTCCCTCATATCCAAAACACTAAAGCATTTTTTGTTAGATAATTTACTACAAATGTCATCATAGGTGGGAATTATGTAATGTTCACGCTTTACAGCTTTGTTTAAATCAACTGGATCCAAACATAGTCTAAGAGATTTGTCACTTTTTTCAATTACAACAAGATTACTCACCCAGTTTTTAGGTTGATCCACTTTAGAAATAATCTGGTCTTTTTCTAATTGCTCCAATTTGCTTCTCAATCTATCTTTTATAGCAAACGGTATTCTCCTAGGTGGTTTCACTACCGGTGTTACATCATCTTTTAGTTCAATATGACAGAATTATTCACATTTGCCAGTTCCAGAAAAAACCTGTTTGTTTTCATTTATAAACCTCTCTTTACTATTATTACCCTGACCTGTTTCAAGTGCCTCAATACTTTTCAAATACCCTAGTTTCATTGCTGCCTGTAAACCAAGAATTGGCTGTATATTTTCTTTCAACTGTGAACTATCAATTACAACAAAAGGTAAGGTTATATTTTCTCCAGTTTTCCTAGAGCAATCTAAATTGACTATTCCCACGGGTTTAATTTGAAATCCCCCATAAGCTTTAAGAGTAACTTCTGTTTTTGATAACTGCTTTGTTCCTGTAAAACCTGATAGTATAGAAAGTGGTATTGTATTAATCTCAGCACCAGTATCTATTTTGAACACAATATTCTGACCTTGAATCGAAATTTCTTCTATCCATTCCTTGTAGCTACCATTATTGTTTGTCACCAAAGTGTCAATCACAAAAGTGTTACTATCTAGCCGTACATTAATAGAATCATTGCCATTGTTAGCTGTCTTATTAGTGTCTTGTAATAAAGTGTTGACTCTTCCTTGGTTGGTACAACAACTGGCAAAGTGATTGAATTTCTGGCAAATGTAGCATTTTTTTCCAAATGCTGGGCATTGTCTCTGAGGATGAACACGAGAACACTTTCGGCAAACATATTTTCGGTCACCAGTTATCTGTTGCTGTCCTTGAATACTCTCACTATCAGTCTTTGTAGTACAATTAAAGAAAGGTTTACTGCCTACCTGATGTCTGTTACTTGTCGATGGAATACTTGTCTTTACAATGCATACACTCTGATTTAATTTACTTGCAATGTCCTCAACCCTGTTTTTACCAAGCTCCGCTGCCCTACAAAAGTCTATTGCATTATCCAAAGTTAAGTCCTGAACACGAAGTAAGCGTTCCTGTAATCCCTTATCAAAGACTCCTAGAACAATTCTGTCACGAATTAAACTATCTGTTTGGTCCTTGTATTCACAAGACTTTACTGATTTTTCCAAGTCTGTCAAAAAATTATTAAATGGTTGATTTTCCTGTTGAGATCTAGAATTGAAATGAAAACGTTCCATAACAATGTTCTTTTTTGAATCAGCATATTCTTTAAACTGCTTGATAACTTTGTCATAATCAGATTCACCTGTATCATCCAGATTAAATGTATTGTAAAGTTCAACTGCATCTTCCCCTATTACATTTGAAAGAATAGCAGTTTTTATTTTGGTGTCCTTCTTTTCATGTCCAGCAGCTAATAAATAAATCTCAAAATTTTGTTTGAATTTTTGAAAATTTTCAGCTAAATTACCATCTAACCTCAATGGGCCGGAACCTTGGCATTATCCATAACGTACTCCCAGATTCACTTTCACAAAAGATAACCACTTAGATATCACAATAATTTCTGTCAACTTTTAATTTTGTCATTATTTCCGACTGCGCCATGTAGTATTTTATAAATAAGCACAAAGCAATATTTTACTGTATAAGAGCACTTTATTTTATAATTATAATTATGTTGTCCAGTCATTCTGCAGAACACATACACGCACCACACCAGTGCCATCATCATCTGACAGTGTTACCAACTTCTCAATACAACAACAACATCATTGCTCCCCATTTGAAGAGTGCTCACAGTATGATGTTACAAATTACAATATAAATGGTCAAATAGCTTTTTTGATTTAGGTATATAAACACAAAACATAACACATCAATTAATTTTTATATATTTTTTCTTCTCTAATTATTATTATTGTACAAGTGATAGTGGTAGGTTTCAAAATTTATGAGAAAGAGAGAAAGAATCATCTAATATTAACAAACAAATATTGGGGCACAGAGCTTTGCTAATTATTTATTTATAAACTATTGATAAAAAGAACACAATTTTTTAAAATAATTGCAGAAGGACTAACAGGCACAGCCCAAAACTGTTTCTTCCCCAAATTTTGATTTATACACTGTGAATAGTCCAGAAAGTAGATTATGTTTCATACACTTGAATTCAGGTTCAATTTTTAGTCCAAACATTGAAAAACAAAAAAGTTCTAATTTGGATTATTATTTACAAACCAAATTGAATAACAAATTAACACTCACAAATCACTTAAAATTGTCAAATAATTATTAACTTTGAAAATTATGATATACTCTAGTTTAGAATGATTATCATGTCATGTCAACAAATCAGATTATTTTGATCAAGTAAATAAAAAAAATTATATAATATTTCTTGCTAATAGATAAAACAGCTGTAAATAGTTATTTTTCTCTCCCACACACACATCTTCTCTTTTGACAGTGGATGGAATTATTATCCATTTTTTCAAGGATGAATAATTATTATCATTTTCATGTCCTTCAGCAATTTTCCCGGGGATGAGACCTAGTGCAATCGAATTTTTATATCATAAACCTACTATGTTCCAAATTTTGTGAAAATCGTTAGAGTTGTTTTCAAGAACCGTTGAACACAAATAACCAGATATAAATAAATAAAAATAAGCAGATATTAAAATACAGAAATTCCTTGCTTAATTGACCTAGTGAAGTGGGGTCTAAGATTCAAGTCGATGGTTTAATATATCTATGAGTATTATATTCTACCTAACCTTTATAACTAACTAATTACTAACCTTTATAACTGAAATTATTGAATACATTTTTATACATGTTTTAGAAAAGAATATAATGATTACACCCACACATCTTATTATAGTGGGATATCATAATTAGGACTAAGTTTAGTATTAGCAACTTTTGTATGAATAATATAATAATTATGTATATGTTATATTGATTCATATTCACAGAAATTACCGCAAGAGGCATTTTTGTCCAGTGTGTGACTTTGAATGTCTGATAAGGATTGATTTACGAGTTGTTTTGTAGTCACACAAATTACAGCTGAAGGGTCTTTCTCCTGTGTGTGTCATTAGATGACGGATGAGAGTTGATTTCCGTGTTGCTTTGTAGTCACACAGATCACAGCTGAAGGGTCTTTCTCCTGTGTGTGACATTAGATGATGGATGAGAGTTGATTTCTGTGTTGCTTTGTAGTCACAATATTCACAACTGAAGGGTCTTTCTCCTGTGTGTGACCTTATATGGCTGATAAGCATAGATTTGTGTATTGCTTTGTAGTCACACAAATCACAGCTGAAGGGTCTTTCTCCTGTGTGTGACTTCAAATGTCTAATAAGATTTGATTTGTGTGTTGCTTTGTAGTCACACAAATCACAGCTGAAGGGTCTATCTCCTTTATGTAACTTTAAATGTCTAATAAGATTTGATTTCTGTGTTGCTTTGTAGTCACACGAATCACAGCTGAAGGGTCTTTCTCCTTTATGTAACTTTAAATGACTTATAAGATTTGATTTCTTTGTTGCTTTGTAGTCACACAAATCACAGCTAAAGGGTCTTTCTGCTGTGTGTGTCCTTAGATGAATGATGAGTTGTGATTTCCTTTTTGTTTTGTAGTTACAGAATTTGCAAGCATGTTTTCCAGCTGTGTGTATTCTACAATGAAGATTCAATTCTCTAGTGCTGCTGAATGCTTCATCACACAACTGACACTTTGTTAATTCACTATCAATCACATTCTTCCTTGCATTTTCGATATGTAAGTCTACCTCATTGCAATTTTTTTCAGAATCTTTCATCATAAAGTTTCCAGGAGTTGCATCAACAGACCTATCAGAGCTTGAACCTTCTCGTTCCTCATAGTATGGTATACACAGTCCAGATGACACATTCTCACTTTCATAATTCTCAGATACTTGATCAGAAGAAAAACCTTCAATTTGCATCAATGCATCTGAATGGTCTGTTTCAAAAGATTGTTGTTCCTCCTTAATTTCCCCAGTTTCAAATTTAATTTTTTCAATAACAGAGAGGTCAGAATTCAGTCTATCTGAGGAGAGAGAATAGGTCCTTTCAATCTGCAGACAGGTGTCACTCTCTTGCTTTATTTCTCCACTTCTCACTCCAATATCTACTCCACATTGTTGTTGTTCTTCTTCTTCTTTTTCTTCCTCATCTTCTTCAATTAGTTCCTCTGGTTTGATCCGAATTATTTCAATGGGATGTTTGGAGTAATTGTGGTCCAAGTATACACTTTGATTATCCACATTGAGTTGGATGTGATACTTATCTTCAATGGTGTCTTGATGTTGATCTGGTTCATGGATTGGCCAATTACAGTTGTCCATGTCTGGTCCTTGATGTTGTGAATGGGGCATTGACCTTGAGTTGTCTTGACCTTGACCATCCAAGTAGTCTGGCTGCATCTGGATTGGACTGGATCCACTGTGGCTTCCACACTCTTCTCCCTGTAAACAAATTAGTGGCTATGTTAGTCACATTTGGTGGAGTATTTGGAAAAATGAGTAGCTACTATTTCATGGCTCACAACAGATTTGATGATCTTGAATTTTATGAATGAAATTTTAATGAATGGATTTGATAGAGTACTTGGATACATAATTCACAACTATTTCATGGTACTGGACTGGACTGATGAGCTACTATTTCATAGTTGATAACATTATTTAATGAATGGACTTTGTTTTAAGGAAGAATGAAAACAGAATGCCAAAAATAGTGTTCAAAGAAAAACTTCACTAGGGATGTAAAAGTGGCAGACTGAGAATACGATGGGAAATTGAGATCAGAGATTATTTCTAGAGATTAGAGAAGATTTATAGAAGATGGCGATGTTTGGAGGAATGTTGTGGAGGAGGCCAAAGCACACAATCAGCTGTGATGCTAGAGAAAATGAATGAAATTTTAATGTATGGATTTGGTGGAGTATTTAGACATTTATAAGTTACAACAGCTATTTCATGACATATGACAGACTTAATAAACTTGGAAATGAATTGATTGATGGAGTATTTGGACACATGTAAAACAATTATTTCATGGTTTAGAAGAGTTATTTTTTCATAGTTTTAGATCAGAAACACAATGAACAGAAACAAGAAAAACAGGATAAAATGAAATTTTGGTTGAAATAAAATTTGGGATGAAATGGAATCTACATTGAAATGTACAATGTCACCCTCTAAGGGTGTTTCTCTGAAGTAGGGTGTAGCCTACATTTGTCAAGTTAATTTGAATTCCAGTTTTTTAAGGTTGATTTACAATTTTTAATTCTTAAAGTGAATGCTACTCTTAAAATCAAGTTCACTTAAATTCATGTTTCAATAGCCTCAAAAGTATATAATTAAATTAAAAAATCGAACTACAAAGTTTTCTTCTTACCTATGATAGGTACTTTTCTATTTGGTTGTTTGTACATTCTACATTGACTGACAACTATAATTTTCATCTAATTTTCTCATTTAGGTCGGATTATACAAGATTCAAGATGAATGCAATGGTTTACACATCATCACTGATAACATATCATCCTATAAACTGATTAACTTGCAATTTAACATCAATAACCTTCAAATTTACCAATGATAATTGAAGGCCTTCTTTGTTTTGATTAATAAATCAAATTTTATAGAATAATTGGAATATTTTTATTAAATTTGTTACTTAAAGTTGAGGCAAGTATAGAAGCCCAAACAAACAGAGCTTTCTCCAAATGAGTCAGTGGCATAATTTTGATAGGTTATGGGTTCGAGATCAAATTCTATTTTTTTATGCTGAGAATTTTCAAAATTAATAGATAAGCAGGATTCGGTGTAAGTGCACGTCCAGTGCCAACATACCTGTCATCAAATTTTTGGTTGGGATCGATTTAGTATGTTATTTTGAGCACAGAATCACAAAAATTTAATGGCGGTCACTATTGTTTTTAAAATAAACTAAGTTCAAAGTAGCACAATTTTACATGCATTTAACCTATGAGTAGCAGCCATTTTGATTATTGAAATCATCAAAATATTATATTTCTAATCGGAGTTTTTCTAATCCAAAGCTTTTCCTAACCTAAGCTTTCCTAACCTAGAGCTTTTCCTAACCTTAGCTACTTATTGTTGCTACATATAAGTTAAATTCATGTAAAGTTGTGCTACTATCAACTTAGTTTATTTTAAAAACAATAGTGACCACCGTTTAATTTTTGTGATTTTGTGCTCAAATAACATATTAAATTGATCCCAACAAAAAATTTGATAACAGGTATGTTGGCACTGGACGTGCACTTTAGCCCAGGATTCATTCAATTTTGACAGAATAATTAAAAATTCATAATATTCTGATGCTCCCTGGTCATAATGAGATTGCATTTCAAAATTTTATCCAGTGCAAAGCATGGTCAATATTTGCCAGTCATAAATAATTATTGTGCTGTTATTAGTAGGCTACTTTAGAATAGTTCTATCAATACATCATAAGCCAAAAAAAAATCATAAAAATATTTGAACTAACTTTATTTTAAAAGATGATAGAGATTGATTGGTTTTATAGGTTATGTTAGTGGAACTTGGTTCTTGAATTTCATGCAACTTTTAATATAATTATGAAGTGGGCAACTTACTTCTAAATCCATTGCAGTTAAAATGATATTATTATTTCATTTTTAATTTTATATACCAACTAAAGGACAATAGTATTCAAAATCTATCTAAATGAACAAAATACCAGCAAAATACTTTTTCCGAGTGATACAGCCAGTGAACTCTATACTAACTGGAATGGACTAGCAACACAAAAAAAGTGAGGCAGCTGGTAAAGATAGGCAACCCGCATTGCTGTGGGACTCGTTCATTTTGTTACACATTGGCTCTTATGGGAGAATGCATTGCACAGTCTCAATTTCTATTTTATTTTTATATTGTATGTCTTATTCCACAGAAGCGTTATTTTTCCTTTATTAAGCAGTTCATTGTTAACTTTTTGAGAGCAAAAATAATGAAATAGGTTGAATATTAAGAAAGAAAAGAATTTTTTTATTTGTGACTGCAGTAGTTTTAGTATTGTCAACTTTTCACAAGCATGGGAATAACTTTGGGCCAGATTCAAGAGAAGCTTATTATTTATTTATTTTTATTTATTTAACAAGGACAAATATAAACTGTCATGAAATGATTGGGAATGAAAAAACAGGCTCATATTCCAATCTCATATTTTTCACAATAAAAGTAGGTAAATAAAATAAATTATGATGATTCAATAACACAGGATTATTAAAGATGTAATGATAGCAATATACCAGGTATTCTGATAACATTTCAAATCAGTGTGGGAGTTTCAGAAATGATGCAAAGAAATCTATGAAGAAACATTATATCAATTGTATTATAATTATGACCATATGATAAGCAAACAGTAAAATATGCTAAATAATAATTATTTTATAATTATAAATTATATAAACAATAATACACATATAATTATACACATAAAATTATTTTATAATTGTGAATTGAACTATTATTAAATTTATTTGAAATGGGAAGATTTCAAAAATTAATTACAATTCAGCTGATAGCAATATCATATTTTTCAAAATAAAAGTAGGTACCTAAAATAAATTATGTCATCTCATGATGATAACACAGAATTATTAATCATTATTGTAAAGCTGTGTTTACACAAAATTCATTAAAAAATGTTTATTTTTTCGTACTTATGGATTCTATTAGATTATAGTATTATACTATTAGATTCTATTAGTATTATATGCTGCTACTTACACTAAATTTATATTATACATTATACATAAAATGTATGATACGCTTACCTACATAATATACCGTGAACAAATTATGATAAATATACTATATTTATTATATGCTGATGCTCAACACCAAATCTATATCCATAAATTACATCATACATAGAATATGTGATAGGCCCACCTACATATACCGTATACCTTTTCTGGTCTTTGTAGGGAAACATTCACAATTTCTGCATCAGATATTATTTATTCTTTTTTGAATAAGGATTAATTTGTTCTTCAACTATGTTTTTTATTTTAGATGCTATAAAGTAGGCCGAAATTTTCAATGAACATAGAAACTATCACAGTACGGTATAACTTCGGAATCTAACCAAATTTGTTGTTTTATTTTTGGTCAAATAAACTGATCAATATAAAAAGAAGTATTGGAAATGTATGTAAAACAAAAAGATTTCTTCAAATTAATTAACAGAATAAAAATGTTTGACTTACCTGTGAAATGGTATTTCTTTTCCTTTAACATGCCCATTCTTGCATCCAAATGCAACACAATACATCACCATTTTTCGGTCGTATTTTTATTCAATTCTACGTATTTCACGACAAATACATCACAATATTTAAGAGAAAAGGTTGTGATCTAATACTAATAGCCCTAATACTCATTCAAATCCGTTTTTTAACTTTAAAAAAGAAAAATCGTACTCAAGAGCAGCAATAGCCTGCTTGAATGTATGAGTACAAGAGAGAAGGGAATCCCACACGGTATGCCTGTCTCACTCACTCCGCCTTACACACTTTTGGTTCTAGCTAAGCATTGGACAGCCCGTTCCAGTTAGTTTAGAGTTCACTGGATACAGCACCACCTTATACATATAGTATGGAAACTTGGCTAGACCCTGACGCCAAAATCCGCCATCTTGTTAGGAAGCGCCGCATTGTAATAGTATTGATGGTAGGTTCGGATCACTTCAATGATCCGGATCAATTGATCTCATTCACTGCCACGAGCCAATCAGAATACCAGGATTGGAACTTCCCAAGGTCACATGACGTGTTTAGTATTGGCGTCATGTAAAAAGCATTGGTTAGATAGGCGTTTGATTACAAGTTTCCTTTCTGTATATATTCTGTCACAGCACAGCATCAAACATTGATATATCGATAATTTTCCTCTGATCTATCATAAGAATATAATCGCTTATTGGTCGATATCGATATGTTCCGATTCTTGTCATTTGAAATGCCATTAATGCTTTCCATTTAAACAATGCTGACTGTTAGTTGTTAATCTTCCTGTAGTGTTATTGTTTTTGGAGGGAGTTTTTCTCCCAAGTAGTATGTTAGTTAGGCAAACCAATACCTTTACCAGGAGTTTTCCCTATATTAACATTCCATTTATCACCTGGTTGCAATCCAGTGTGATATGCTTGGCAGTCTCTTCAGACTGATTAGTACTCGTGACCTACGTGAGTTCCACTCCTGGCCTTCTTTTAGGTCCTTCCGCTGAGGAAGGGGCAGCCAAGTTGTCTCTAGAGCGCCCGGCCACGCTTGACTTAGCCTCTTGACCCACATTTGTGCCTGGAGTTTCTCCCATCTCTGGTTTCTTGGGTTTATCTTTTTGCCCCTCCGAAATTCTGCAGGGTCAAAATCGTCACCTCTCCCAAGAAGTTTTACCTAAATGGCCGCCCTTCTTTGAAAAGTGGTGAGTTTTGGCCTCTTCAACCACAAAATTGTGACCTACGTGAGTTTCACTCCTGGCCTTCTTTGTAGGTCCTTCTGCTGAGACAGGGGGCACCAAACTGCTTCTAGGGCACCCGGCCACCCTCGACTTGACCCACATTTGTGCCTGGAGTTTCACCCATCTCTGGTCTCTTGGGTTTATCTTTTTGCCCCTCCAAAACTGCCCTGATGGGGCAGATCCCGTTGATTTAAAGGCAAGGCAACTTCTGGAGTTGCCTTGAGGTCCATTTTGGTCGCCTCCTATGACAAGCATGGATAATGTGGTTGAATTCTGGTTTTCAACACATTCTTGAGTACAATGATCGACTCAAAGCTCCCCCAACCCACAGAGGGCGGAAGTGTTACTGATACTGACTTGAAACTTTCAGTATTCTTTATAAATACACTTGCTAACTTGAAAGGTGAGCTTCTCTGGACAACACATTTAAGACTTGTTTTAAATGGACTTACTTGTAAATTGTCTTTTCTTAAGTTAGGCCTACAATTGAATACAAATAAAAATAAAAATCCAAATACCCTTTTAAAAATTGTTTAGGCTACTCACAACATTTTTCAGCTATATGATGCCATTAAGTGAAATGTATTTACTTGTATACGTTTCTCTGTGCAAGCTTACCTTGTTCTTCAATCCATATAATGTGATTCACATTATAAAGTCAGTGGAAATGATAGGACCACAGAGTTGCCGATTCTCTGTTACCACTGTCTTCTATAGTGGATAGCTGTGTTCAAGTCATCTCCATATATCTGATGTAATATTAATTTTTAATAATAATCAATCAACTCTATCTTAAATTAAATGTATGAATTCAGGGCTACTTTCTTGTATTTATAAAATGGAATCATAGTACATTTCAAGATTAATTAAACAATAATACAAATTGTAACATAACTACTGGTTTTGGTGATCACACCATTGTCAGGTTATAAATGTTTACTAATAGTTTTGTAATTTTGAATAACATTTTGAGGTAAATTATTTTGGCTGCTGCCCCTATCTATCAACTGATTTATTTGAGATTTTTTCATTTTACATTTTTTTCGAGAATTGGGTTATGATTTTCATAACCTTATACCTTATAAAATTCTTATACATCACCCCTAAGTAGCGAATCATAACCAAATTTTCAAAAAAAAAATAAATAAAACTAGAAAATCTCAAATGAATCAGTTGATAGATAGGGGCAGCTGCCAAAATAATTTACTTCAAGATGTTATTCAAAATTACAAAACTATTAGTAAACATTTATAACCTGACAATGGTGTGATCACCAAAACTACTTGTTATAGTTACAATTTGAACTATTGTTTTATTACTTTACTAATTTAAAGGGTACTATAATTTTCTATTCTATCTTAAATATCTACAGAGATATATATATATATGTTGTTTTTAATGTAGAAGTTATATCATTGTGACTCAGGTTTATGCTACAAGAAGATTATCATTGTGATATGCCATTGTTACTTCTGGTTCTGTTTTTATAATTAATATACTCAAAAAATTTACGGTATTGTATTTTTCATCATTGTAAAAAATAAGCACAACTCGCACTCCGCGCTCAGATTTTTCTTTGCGGGTGCTATTTTTCCGTAAATTATTAGTTAATTTTTGTTTTGTAAAGTGTTTTTATGGAAATAAATTTTGATTTTGATTTTTTTTGATTTTTTAGAAAATCTCGAATGAATCAGTTGATAGATAGGGGCAGCTGCCAAAATAATTTACTTCAAGATGTTATTCAAAATTACAAAACTATTAGTAAACATTTATAACCTGACAATGGTGTGATCACCAAAACTACTAGTTATAGTTACAATTTGAATTATTGTTTTATTATTTTATTAATTTAAAGGGTACTATAATTCTATTCTATCTTAAATATCTACAGAGAATTGAATTAAGGTAGCATTTAATATGTGTGTGAAATATCTCACAATTCAAACATACATAATACACTTATTCTATCCATTCTGCTATAATTTTAATACTATAGTGAGGCTCACATTATAATGGCAATGTTTGATAAGCAATGGTATTGCTATTCTTGTCTTTCATCCAACAAAGTGGAAAGCACTATCTCTTTCTCGCTTTGCTCTGTTGCCAGATTGTCTTTCAACAATGTAGAATTGATAAAAAATTTTATGTTAATTATGAAAATTCATTATGAAATTATTGAAAAATATAGTCTCTTGCTTAATAAAATACGATTGATTATTTTAAACTAGAAGTAACCATTAATATTACATCAATAACCCTGTATCAGCTACCATCTATAGGAGGCATTGACAAGACAGAGGATCAGCAACGTTTTTCTCCTATCTTTCTCCACTGCCATTATAACGTGGACCTCACTATAGATTTTGTTCTCCAATTTGCCTTTTAGTTATCTGGTACTAGATTGTCAGAATATTAAATTAAAACCTAAGGAAATTGTCTGGACATACAAAATTTTATTTATTTTTATATTCATTGATACAATATCATTGTTAACTAAACATGAATGATTGGAAAAAGAACAAACAATAGGCTTAAAGCCCAAAACGTTACCTTTCACAAATTTTGATAGAAATAGTCCAAAAAAGTTATGTTTATCACTTCATAAGTTTCATTAAATCTTGAGTCCAAAATACATAAAAACTAGAAACATAGAATTAAGATAAAATTTTAAAAACAAATCCAAAATTTCACAATATTATAACTGATAACTGGGAAATACTATAGGCTACTAATTGAAAGATTCAAAATTATAGAGAAAGGAAGACTGGTGAAAAAAATCAAATTGAAGGGAGCAGAAGTGTGTTTTTCAAGATGGCTTCAAAGATCTCAAAGTAGAGATCTGGGGTTGAATACTAAAGTTAGAATGTTGCACTATGTTTTACCAGTGTTGTTATATGGAGTAGAAACATTGACACTGACAGGAGCTGCAAGCAGGCATATGAGATGTGGCTGTATAAGAGGATTTTGGGAGTTGGGATGGGTCATGTCACTAATACCAAAATTCTTACAAGAATGAGAACTGCTGAGTAGTGTATAAGCGAGAGAGTTGCAGTAATTGGTGCATATTATAATGATGAATGCCCTAAATGCCTAACCTAACCATCACTGTTATGATATCATACAGTGAATAATGCAAGGAAGAAGAGAGATCATCAGAATAAGAGTTTCGCGGCTGAAAGATGAGAGGGTACAGTTGTCCATGAATACTGCAGAGTTGTTTCATGCAGCTGAGGATAGAGTGAAGCTAGCCACCATGGTAGCCAATGACAGGTACATGAAGAGAGGTAGCCTATGACAGGCACATGGAAAGAAAATTGGGCAGTGCTATTGAACTGTGATCAGCTTCTTCCTCCTGTGTGTGTCATTAGATGAGTGATGAGACTCTAGCCAGATATAAATAAATATAAATAAGCAGATAAAAAATACAGAAATTGCTTACTTAATGTAATAGGATTAGAAATCACTCATTACTTTATACTAATATTACACATAAACACACTCTTTATCTAAGTAGAAACGTTCCCACATTTTTTCAACTTGTTCAATGTTTTTGTGGAAAAATCAAGTTGGAGACTAGCTGCATTTAATTAAATAACATATTTTCCATTGAATAACACATTCCCAAATAACATCATTAGTTGCCATATAACCAATGCTCACAGATTAGAGTACACCTAACTCTGTTCAGTAATCATCTAGCAGCAAAACAAGTAATCTGGTGAAAACAAAGAAATAATATCTACAAATATGGATGAATCAATAATATCTTTAGAAGGTAGTATCTTGTTGTAGGAAGTATATCAATGAAAGTTCTCAGATCTATATTTCTTAAGAAGATAGTCACTAAGACCAGCTGCAAAGTAGACCCATGCTAATTCATGAAAAGCGACCCATGCCATGGGATGTTTTGTAAACCATTGCTATAGAATTATTCATAATCAATCAGCTGACAAGTGGATTATTCATTGCATATATTAAACAGATGTCTGGAGAAGCCTAGCAATGGTTTACAAAACATCCCACAGCATGGGTTGCTTTTTGTGGATAAGTAGCATGGGTATACTTTGCGGTGGGCCTTAAGAAGAAATCATTCAAAATTCTCAGATTGAGACATGTCCACTTTTTATTTCAACTAGGCTTTTAACATAAAAATTGCCCATATTGATTTCAAAGAAGAATATGTGTGAGTTTGTAGGGAATGGTGTCAGTAGATGTTTTCTACAAACTCAAATATCAAAACATATAGATTTATTGATGTTTCTTTCCATGAGGAAACACTATATAATAACTCTGTAGTAGTTCAGACACTGTGTTACTAGTAAATATTTGAAAAATCAGAGGGTGATGTAGCTCCTCTTCAGGAGTGAAATGCATTCCTCAATACTCCAAGAAAAGTAAGTGTTTTTTTCAAATATTTACATGTAACACAGTGTCTCAACTACAACAGAGTTATATATATGTGGTAGGTCCAGAAAGTAAGTTCCGTTTGGTAATAAAATTAAATTGTGTACAGATACTGAAAAGTTATTTATTGCACAAAATTCTACAAATCTTAAACTACTTTTCTACATAGCTACCGAAATTTTGCAGACATTTGTCATAGCGTGGCACAAGTTTTTGTATGCCTTCTTCATAGAAATTTGCCGCCTGTGTCTTCAACCAGTTGGAAACAGTTTCTTTCAGCTTGTCGAAATTTCAGTTTTCTGGTAACAATTTCATGCATTTGTGATTGTAAATTTAGGGAAATTCCATAGCAAGAGCTCTAATTGTAAACCTTTGGTTTTCATGGATATTGTCATCAATTGCGTGAACCAGTTCTTCTGTAACCAAAGATGGACGCCCACTTCGTTCTTCATCAAGCACATCACTACGTCTGTCATTGAACCGACGGACCCATCTTCTCACCATTGAATCACTCATCGCACTTTGTCCATAAACATAGCAAATTTGCCGATAAATTTCACTTGGGTTCACTTTCCTTGCATTCAGAAAACGAATCACAGACCTAATTTCACAAGCGGCGGGATTTTGAATCAACACTGACATTGTAAACAAGCACAACTAAACGTATGTGGCTGACAGCAATCTCCAAATAGCGCACGTTCTTCTCCTTGATACAGAGCGTCTCCCGCACATGTGCGGAACTGTGATCGCAGTGCTGTAGCGGATATAAATTGAAACGGAACTTACTTTCTGGATGTGCTATTGTATATAGATTAAATACAGCAGGCTATCAAGAAGTGTCATTGATGATTCCCTGGCCCTACCCTCTTCATCAATTTAATTATTCAAAATCGATTTAAATGCCCATTAGAATTTCAAATTACTTATAACTTTCACAAGATGTCTGACATAATTTTAGAAGAATTTTGGAACAAAAAAATCAGGCATATTGATTTGTGTTCACAGAAATTACAGCAGAGGGCATTTTTCTTAAGTGTGTGACTTTAAATTAATGTTTGATGAGATGTGATTTCTGTGTAGCTTTGTAGTCACAGAAATCACAGTTCTTTCTCCTTTGTGTGTCCTTGGATAAGTGATGAGACTTGATTTCCATGCTGTTTTGTAGTCACACAAATTACAGCTGAAGGGGTTTTCTCCTGTGTGTGTCCTTAGATGTTTGATGAGATCTGATTTCCGTGTTGTTTTGTAGTCACACAAATTACAGCTGAAGGGTCTTTCTCCTTTGTGTGTCCTTGGATAAGTGATGAGACTTGATTTCCATGTTGTTTTGTAGTCACACTAATTACAACTGAAGGGTCTTTCTCCTTTGTGTGTGTCCTTAAATGAGTGATGAGATTTGATTTCCGTGTTGCTTTGTAGTCACAAAAATCACAGCTGAAAGGTCTTTCTCCTGTGTGAGACTTTAAATGTCTGATAAGAGTTGATTTACGTGTTGTTTTGTGGTCACACAAATTACAGCTGAAGGGTCTTTCTCCTGTGTGTGACTTCAAATGTCTGATAAGAGTTGATTTACATGTTGTTTTGTAGTCACAAAAATTACAGCTGGAGGGTCTTTCTCCTGTGTGTGTCATTAGATGAGTGATGAGACTTGATTTTTGTATTGCTTTGTAGTCACAAAAATCACAGCTGAAGGGTCTTTTTCCTGTGTGTGACATTAAATGTCTGATAAGAGTTGATTTATGTGTTGCTTTGTAGTGTCTGATAAGAGTTGATTTATGTGTTGTTTTGTAGTCACACAAATTACAGCTGAATGGTGTTTCTCCTGTGTGTGTCCTTAGATGAATGATGAGACATGATTTCCGTGTTGCTTTGTAGTCACACAAATCGCAGCTGAAGGGTCTTTCTCCTGTGTGTGACTTTAAATGTTTGATAAGATTTGATTTCTGTGTTGCTTTGTAGTCACACAAATCACAGCTGAAGGGTCTTTCTCCTGTGTGTGTCCTTAGATGAGTGATGAGTTGTGATTTCCATTTTGTTTTGTAGTTACAGAATTTGCAAGCATGTTTTCCAGCTGTGTGTATTCTACAATGAAGATTCAATTCTCTAGTGCTGCTGAATGCTTCATCACACAACTGACACTTTGTTAATTCACTATTAATCACATTCTTCCTTGCATGTAAGTCCACCTCATTGCAATTTTTTTCAGAATCTTTCATCATAAAGTTTCCAGAAGTTGCATCAACAGACCTATAAGAGCTTGAACCTTCTTGTTCCTCATAGTATGGTATACACAGTCCAGATGATACACTTTCACTTTCATAATTCTCAGATACTCCATCAGAAGAAAAACCTTCAATTTGCATCAATGCATCTGAATGGTCTATTTCAAAAGATTGTTGTTCCTCCTTAATTTCCTCAGTTTCAAATTTAATTTTTTCAACAACAGTGAGGTCAGAATTCAGTCTATCTGAGGAGAGAGAATAGATGCTTTCAATCTGCAGACAGGTGTCACTCTCTTGCTTTATTTCTCCACTTCTCACTCCAATATCTACTCCACATTGTTGTTGTTGTTCTTCTTCTTCATCTTCTTCAATTAGTTCCTCTGGTTTGATCCAAATTATTTCAATGGGATGTTTGGAGTAATTGTGGTCCAAGTATACACTGTGATTATCTACATTGAGTTGGATGTGATGCTTATCTTCAATGGTGTCTTGATGTTTATCTGGTTCATGGATTGGCCAAATACAGTTGTCCATGTCTGGTCCTTGATGTTGTAAATGGGGCATTGACCTTGAGATGTCTTGACCTTGACCATCCAAGTAGTCTGGCTGCATCTGGATTGGACTGGATCCACTGTGGCTTCCACACTCTTCTCCCTGTAAACAAGTCAGTGGCTGAGTTAGTCACATTTGGTGGAGTATTTTGACAAATAAGTAACAATTATTTCATGGCTTGAAACAGATTTGATAAATTTGAATTTAATGAATGAACTTTCAATGAATGGATTTGATAGAGTACTTGGATACATAATTTACAACTATTTCATGGTTTATAACAGATTTAGAGCCGGTTTCCGAGCTTGGGATTTAGCTAAGTTCTAGACTTTAACTGGCTTTAAACTCTGGAGTCAGAAAATTGGCTTTCCGAGTCAGAGCGTTAACCTAAAAATGTTCAAGCGAAATAATACAAGGATTACCTTGGAATTTATATTCCAATCTGAATGTTATTAATCAATGTCATATTCAACATATTAATAATAATAACAATAATAAATTATTATTATTCCATTTTTTTTCAAAACAAATCAAATTTTTATTCCAAAATCACTGGTTAGGATCAATGATCAATAATAGCATAACTTAAAATGAAATGTTTATTCATGCACCTTTCAAAGGTTTTGCTTTGAATATGCCTACAAAGAAATCAAAACATATTTTTACAAAATAGTTTTTAGAGCATGCTCATTTGAATTGTCCCGCTGTAATCAGCTGATTCGATTTTGCTATAATGCCAACAACACAACAGCAAAATATTGTGAATTTCCCTCATGTTAACTGCATTAAAGTCCTGGATTCAAATAAGTCCAGAACTTGATAGACTCCAGAGTTTAGAAGACAAATTCATGACTCAGAAAGTCAATTTAGACCCGAGAGCTTATTTTAGTCCTGGACTCTGTAAGTCCAGAACTTATAGATCCCATACTCGGAAACTGGCCCTTAATTGATGAACTTTCAATGAATGGTTGAAATAAAATTCAGGATAATATGAATTTCACCCTTTGATGTTGTATATCTGAAGAGGGATTAACATTGGTCAACTTCACTTGAATTCAAGTTTTCCAACATTAGTGTAAAATAGGCAATTTGAAAAACATGTTCAACATCTAAAAATCTTGTGGATTCAAGTTTCTGTTCTTGTAAACTTGACTTCAAGTTTGCAAAATACATTTATTCTATACAAAATTTGAATTCAAGTAACTTGACTAAGGTGAATCCTACTTGAGGTTTTGCTTCAACAAAAGATTGTTTAAACTTTATTTCATAAACTTCTGACAAAACCAAGCTTCTGATTTCGACTTTCCCCATGATTATTATGAGGTAGAGCCTGAGTCACTACTGTGAAGTTAGCAGTTATCCTTCCTAATAATCATAACCTCATATGAACTTGCAGTTCCACATTATTAACATAGGTACAGAATTTGACAATATTTATGGTTATAGGTCTTATTAATCAATCAATTTCTATTTTATAATTAAACAAATTCATTCAGTTTGTGATTGACAGTTAACATAACAATAGAAGCTCAACCAAACAGAGAGCTTTTTCCAAGTGAGTCACTGGTATGATTGGTAGGTTATGGGTCAAGACAAGTCCAACTCTCTCAGCCCTCCTTTTTCCTGAGAAATCTTGAAATTAATAAAGATTACAGATATTAACTTAATTTTGACAAAATAATAAATAAGTATTCATTATTTTTATGTTTTCTGGATAATGCAGATTGCATTTCAAAATACAAAAGTTTTTCCAGTGCAAAGCACGGATTATCGACCAGTCATATATAGGCTATTTGTTTCTGTTATTACTAGGCTAATGTAGCATAGTGCTTTAAATTCATCATAAATGAATAAGTAGACTTTAATTATTTAACTCTCTTTAGAAATATATAATATTAATTGGATTTACAGGTTATGTTGACTTGGTTCTTGATTTATATGCAACTATTACTATATGAAGTGGGCTACTTACTTCTAAATCCATTACTGTTGAAATAATATAATTATTTCATTTGTAATTTTAAACACTGAAGGGCAATTGTATTCAAAATTTATCTAAATGGACAATACTAACCACCAACAAAATACTTTTTTCTATTTCCTATGGCTATGGGGTATGGGCACTACCTCCGTAAACAAAGCCATAGTGCATTCTGGTGACGTCATAACACGTAGGGCTTCTCACCACCTCCTACGGTGGTAGTAGGCTACTACACTAGGGTTTGATATTTTCTATTTGAAAATGGAAGATTAGCTTTGCAATTCAATCAGTCTTGATTTTTCAGTCTATAATGTTGTCTATAAGTATGTACTCTTGTAAAATAATTTATTTTTGTCATTTCATGTTACAATATGAGCCACATAATATGAATAGAACTAGTATTTAGCTGGTTCAATTCAAAATACAGTAGGTACTTCGAAACATTGAATTAATGTAATCAGAAACTCATAGATGCCTCATCATTGAATTAAAGGATGATAAATGCTTCTGAAAGTCACAAATAGTAACAGAGATTGATTCATACAATTAATAGTGTTATCCGTATTGATGTGCAGATCATAATTATGTCATTAAACATAGCATATAATGTACTATGGAGAGCCTTAATCATTACAGGTTTCTCATGCATATTGAATCGAGAAAATATACTTATTCAACCTAAGTATAATAATTTGTTCCATCAATCTTGACTCCTCAGGTATAATCATGATCATGAGCATAATCTTTGGCATAGAGAGGAAAAACTTACAAGCATTTACAATAAATATTATAGTAATTACCAAGTTATCAAAAAATAAAAGACACATTCTTAGGGTGGAAATAAGCACACGGTTCTCTTATTTTTATTCAATTTATTCTCAAAATAGTACCGGTATAGGTCTACAGTTTACGCTACAGCCTACTTTTATTTTGTTAGAGTCTGTAGTTTTCTTTTGTTGGATACTTTTACAATTTTTGAATTTTTTTCTTTGCAATAATTTTTCAACAAAGTATTAGAGCAAGTCCTGATCAATGTCAGTTGAATTTCTTCTGACCTATGCTTCTCGCAATAGTCTATGCTCATCTCCTTCTGGTTCAAAACACTCATTGTTACATTAATTATCAAATCCAATTGATTGCTGACTAACAAAAACTTAGACTCTAACTCCTTACAGCTAATTATTTTCTTAACTATTATAAAATTATGTACAATTGTATTTACAACATCAAGAGATGGGAATCTGAGGCCTCCTCTATCGTTTGAATGAATGAGCCTGAAATTTGGATGTTCATTCAATTCTTTTTCAATCGTTAAGTTGCATTCACAATTTTTACACTTTTTCCTCTTTAATAAGGAGTGAGCACAATACCCTGCTAAATAAGTTAGCAAGGGCATGTCAGAATCCACATTACTTATATCACTATCATCAACTTGGATATTTACAAAATCATCAGGAACATAATACGATAAAGAATGCAAGGATTCCTCACTTCCTTCATCAAAAAAACTGTCTATAACAAATGAGCCTTTCGAGCCCGACTGCAGGCTCAATTTCATAACCGAGAAATTTCTTATTTTGGTTTCAATTTCATAAATTTGTCGGATTGAAATATGGTATTGGGAACCAGCTAATCTTCTATACAGCCCAAACCTAAACTCTAAATCGTCTGTTTGGATTTTACCTGGTAGTATGTAACTCATTCCTAGCTCTTTAATACAATATTCTGTAAAATCAATCATTGCATTTGTGGTAATTAATAGAGCAGAATGTGTCTCTCTAGTTAATTTCCCACTCTCACTTAAGGAACTTTTCCACAAATCTAACCAATTTACAAATTTGTGAAGAAATAATAGTTTTTCATCACTTTCACTACATGTTAAAGGCTCCTGAAAGTTATTTCGAAGATGAAAACCTTTACATGGTGTTTTAACATTCATAATGTCAAACCATTTCCTAAAAATACTTATGTAATTACTGGTGCTTTCAGCATTCATCAAATTATGTTTTTCTGAAAGTTCAGTGAGACTCTTAGCAATATGGGAGTTGAAAATATCAAGAGCCAGTTTTACATTCTGCCTTTCCAGGCTTGTTGGCCAAAGAGCTTTTTGTGACAAGGTATAACCAAATTTCAACATGTTTCCACACTCAGCTTCATACATTTTTCTAATTGTGGAAAGTGAGGCAACATTAAAAGAATCATTGGGACTAGGAATAACACTACTTTCACTAATACTACTGTTGCTACAACTATTATCATCATGTACATTATTACAATTGGTTTGATCGAAATCAGGGTAAAGCATAGCTTGACCACAATTTTTCTGGTTGAGCCAGTTATTCCGTACACACTTGATGATGTGCACAGAATCTATACAATAAAATAGTGGTCTCTGAGGATCACAAGGGTGAGGGTAAACGTACTCTGCCAGTGGATTGTTGAACATCCTCATAGCCTTCCTATTGATAGAATTGTTGTCAGTGACAACCATCAAAACTATTTGTTGACCTATTGTTCAGAACACATAAGACCTATTGTTGTGAACAAAAATCAAACAGATCCTTATTGATTAACTGGTAGCATAGAAAAAGCATTGTGAGCTTACACTATTAAAAATGTATTTTATGCTGTAAGACATTAAACTACCGTACCTACTAGTAGGCTACCAGTATCCAATATTGATAACTTATTAACACAACATTAAACACATTACGGGTTGAAATTATGTGTATTGATAATAATATTATAGCACTATAAGGCTAATGTGATTGTGATTGAAAGCGATGCTAATTAAACAGATAAACTTATAGATAGGGGTTCGATTACTTGTTCTAAGTCTAATAATTATTATAGGTTGTAGTTTGATTTGGAAATTAAGTTGTTATGGATCAACCATAACACTAGACCAAAACTTTTTTCTATTATTGAAACAAACTAGAGATTTGATGTTTGAATGATTTTATATTCATCCTCACACAAATAGAATACTTTACAAGTAAATATTATATAGGCCTATCATTTATTGAGAATACACAATCATAAAAATGATGGGGATAGAACCAGACATACTATTTTGATCCAAAGTCCAAACAAGGTTATGTTTCTTCTGTACTAAACTGTTTTTAAATCAGATCATTTAAATTTCAAAATTTTGAATTATTTAAAATGCAAATACAAGAAATAATAAAAAAATTCACTTAAATAATAAGTTGAGAACTTGAAAATATGAATAAACTTCAAAAAGGTTGAGTAACGCACTATACATCAATAAAAACACTAACTCACATTAATTTGTTGATTTCATCTGATCTATATCACTCACATAATAACTCATAATCTATCATCTATAAACTATTATTTTTCAATAGGCTAATCTATAAATTTCAATAATATTTTAATTCCAGGATTAATTTACGGTCAAATAGGTTACGCTAAACAAGCCTACACAAGCACACGTGGTGAAAGATTTTGGCTACAACAAAGTTAACTTATCTTTTAAAGAAATATATGAAATGAATTAGTATACTTAACTTAACAGTATGATCGATGCTTTTGATTGTACTCAAAATAGAAACATTTTGCACGTTTTATTCAATATATGATTTCAAATAGGAATCTTTAATTCACTTCAACTGAGTTGTGGTCGATGTTGTAGAAACGTTCCATGATGAAATAAAAACACATAGATGTTGTCAGTTTTCTACACTTTAATTTGGTACACGACCATGGTTTCGTGACCACACAGGTCACATTTTCAAGCTGACTAAATCAGTCACGAAACCATGGTCGTGTACCAAATTAAAGTGTAGAAAACTGACAACATCTATGTGTTTTTATTTCAACTTTAATTCACTGTTAACTGGGACTGCACTGCACTGGTCAATACACTAGTGTCTGACTGTCAAGTGTCAAGAGTGGGCTCTTCAATCCCCTACGTATACCTACGTCACAGAACTTTCTCTTCGGAGCGCTATGGCTTTGTTTAAGGAGGTAGTGGTATGGGCCGGTGTATGTATGGATCTTAGACCAGTTATAGAATAAACACGCCCTATTGTATATTCATACTGAAAGTCGATAAAGCCAACATCTACTGCCACATCTCCAAATCGTGACGTCAACATCAGATAGAAAACTTTCCTGTAGAGTTTTTCACATTGTTTTCCATAGAAGATTGTGTCTATTCCAGCGGGAGCGCAGCTAGAGTTTAACATTTTAATAAATAATAATTTACATCCTTCTGAAATAGACATAATCTGAAAGTTTTCTATCTGATGATGACGTCACGATTTGGAGATATGGTAGTGGATGTTGGCTTCAGAGGCTAGACTTCCCAGCGTGTCTATTCTATAACTGGTCTAATGTATGGATGAATAAACTCTGGATATTTTTATCTTGATTATGATATATCGATATTTTTATCTCGATATATGATATATCGACAATTTACCAATGATGTAGCAGTAAAATTTATAACAGATTATAGGTCTTCCAATCCATATAATTTTAATTATTATAGTTTTTTGATAGTAAAACAGCATTGTCATTCCTCTGCCTTGCCACTGCATTCTACAGAAGATAGCTGATACCAGTATTTCAGATGTAATATTAACTGTTTATTCTCCTTTAAAAATAATCATACATATAATAATTATTCAATGATTAAATGAAAAATTTTCATAATTGAAATTGAATATTTTTTTCAATCAATTATATTTATATGTTGTTGAAAAACGATGAGGCAATGCTGTGGAGCTAGAGAAGGATAGTGGTATCTGCTTTGTTGAATGATAGACAAGGATAGCAACACCAATGTTTTTCAAATATACTGCCATTATAACGTGGACCTCACTATAGTGTCTGTTTTAAGGTGTACATCAAGATTTTATGTATCAAGACTCCTTTAATATAGACAATATCAATGCTCCCCATTCGAAGAATGCTCACAGTATGATGTGATGAATCACAATATAAATTGTCAAATAGCTTTTTTGATTTAGGATATATCAACACAAAACATAACACATCAATTAATTTTTATATATTTTTTCTTCTCTAATTATTATTATTGTACAAGTGACAGTAGTAGGTTTCAAAATTTATGAGAAAGAAAGAAAGAATCATCTAATATTAACAAACAAATATCGGGGCACGGAGCTTTGCTAATTATTTATTTATAAACTATTGATAATAATAACACAATTTTTTAAAATAATTGTGGAAGGACTAACAGGCACAGCCCAAAACTGTTTCTTCCCGAATTTTGATTTATACACTGTGAATAGTCCAGAAAGTAGATTATGTTTCATACACTTGAATTCAGGTTCAATTTTTAGTCCAAACATTGAAAAACAAAAAAGTTCTAATTTATATTATTATTTACAAACCAAATTAACACTCACAAATCACTTAAAATTGTCAAATAATTATAAACTTTGAAAATTATGATATACTCTAGTTTAGAATGATTATCATGTCATGTCAAGGAATCAGATTATTTTGATTGTCAATTAAAATTTTTAGATAATAATTCTCGCTGATTGATAAAACAGCTGTAAATAATTCTGTTTCTCTCCCACACATACATCTTCTTTTTTGACAGCCGACGAAATTATCATCTGTTTTTCCAAGGATCAATAATTATTTTTTATTGTTATCCTTTTCATGTCCTTAAGGCTGTGCAAAGCCTAAAAATTAACTTTCTACTGGTGATATTTTTCAAAGTTCTTTGATTCATATATCATCAAGCTATCAACATGAAAAAGGTGAATGTTTGCTTAACCTGAGCACTTAATGTTCAAATTCTTGGGACAGAACATTTCAAATTCGGTAAGAGATAGTGATAGTGATGATCGTCACTATACAAAAGTAAGTGCATTTTCATTTCAAAAGTTTTTTAAAATTCAAGTTTAAAAATTTAATGTGGAATATGTGTGCAAAATTCATTTGCTGCACTCAAAAATCAAATCAAATCAACTTTTATTCAATGATATCGCTTACATGACAAATTCCTTTATACAAATTATAATACAGATCATTGAATACAATACTGTTTGCTTAAGAAAAAATTACCAAAAATAACTCAACTTGAAGTTATTTTTGGTTATTTCTAGTAAATTGAATAAATTTCTCAAAAATTTATATTTTCAGAAAATTTTTGTTTTACTAGATCAACAATACCATAAAGAATCTATAGTCCAAATCTCATGGATTTATCTCTTACCGAATTTGAAATGTTCTGTCCCAAAAATTTAAATGTTGGGTGCTCATAATTATCTGAAAAATTAATGATTGGAAAAATATTTTTCCTGAGAAACCTTTTTTATTTTGATGGCTTGATGATATACAATTCGAAAAACTTTGAAAAATATCACCAGTAGAAAGTTTATTTTTAGCCTTTGCACAGCCTTAAATGAGTTTTCCCAGGGATGAGACCTAGTGCAATAAATTTTTTATATCATAAACCTACTATGTTCCAAATTTCTTAAAAATTGTTAGAGCCAATTTCGAGGTCTGTTGAACATAAATAACCAGATATAAATAAATATAATTAAGCAGATATAAAAATACAGAAATTGCTTGCTTAATTGACCCAGTGAAGTGAGGTCTAAGATTCAAGTCAATGGTTTGGCATTTCTCTTGATGTTTGAATGTTTATATGTTACACATTGATGGCGAAAAGCGGTAATAGATTTTTATGAAATTTGACAGGTATGTTCCTTTTTTAATTGTGACTCGACCTATATACAAGGTTTTTGAAAATTTTGCATTTCAAGGATAATATAAAAAGAAAAAGGAGCCTCCTTCATAAGCCAATATTAGAGTAAAAATCAGACTATAGAATTATTCATCATAAATCAGCTGACAAGTGATTACACAGATGTGTGGAGAAGCCAGTCTATTGCTGTATTTCCATAAGGTCTATAGTTTCAATCAGGTACTTGTGGATGAGAATTCTGTGTGAGGTCTACTGTTCACAGAACTACTAGTATAATATGATTGGAAATTACTCATTACTTTACACTAATATTACACACAAACACACTCTTCATCTAAGTAGAAGCGTTCCCACATTTTTTCAACTTGTTCAATGTTTTTATGGAAAAATCAAGTTGAAGACTAGCTGCATTTAATTAAATAACATCTTTTTCGCCCCACTTGGATGTAATGAGCTGGTTTTCGTGAGTCATATGGAGGCCGAAAGTGATTGTTTTCTGACCAGGCCGGTAAAATTTTTATGGCCCTAGGGCTGTAAAATAACCTTCAAGTCAGCTGATTCTGATTTGATGTGAACGTGTTTACAAAATAGTTTATGAAACGAAATCAATTCTATGCTTCTAAAATTGAATAAAGTATTCTGCAATAAGATACCATTATTTTATTTGGATGAATGGAATATAAATAAGATATATTATGAACTATTCAAATTCGATTTTCAGAGTAGGATAGAACTTCTAGCCTCAACTTTCACAGTCGACGATGACAAGCATTGTTGACTAAACAGCTGATCAAAAAACGTTTCATTATTTGTGTTTATTGTTCAAAATCAAAACATTCATAAAAATACCATCTTATTGCCATTTGAAAGAATAAAAAAGTATAATCTCAACCTCCCATTTTAACATAGAAACATAAAATTAAAACATAATTGAACATAATCTTTTAGGTTATTTGGACAAATTGAGATCCTCACCCTGTCATGGTCAATAGATTTTTATGAAATTTGACAGGTATGTTTCTTTTTTTAATTGTGCATTGACGTATATACAAGGTTTTTGAAAATTTTGCATCTCAAGGATAATATAAAAGGAAAAAGGAGTCTCCTCCATATGCCAACATTAGAGTAAAAATCATACTATAGAATTATTCATCATAAATCAGCTGACAAGTGATTACACAGATGTGTGGAGAAGCCAGTCTATTACTGTATTTGTATAAGGTCTATAGTGTCAATTAAAGAGTTATGCATCTTTAAGCTGGGTTTACACACAGCCTACTATAGATATTATTTAAAGTAAGCCATGATTTACACCAAAGTTGAAATTGAAATTCTTCCAAAAAATACATTAAATTACAACATATTACAATGTATAACTGAAAATAGTGGAAAAATATTGCTTTAAACAACTCACCTTCCAAAAACCTAATATAATGGGTGATTAAAAATAAACAAATTAACTAAATAATGCTGGAGAAATTATAAAATTTTTGATTGTAAAAAATTAATTTTCATCAGATAGAAAGATTATCACGGAACTGGATGAATTATATCATATGGAATTCAAATTCAAATGTGAAATGAGTTTGTTAACATTTAAAACAAGTGACATCAGGTACTTGTGGATGAGAATACTGCGTGAGGTCTACTGTTCACAGAACTACTAGTAATAATAGTTTCTCTGATTGTCATTACTCTGAGAGCAGTACGGAATTGGTTACATGATACTGGAATTTACCAGGCCGAGGAGCTCATTGTAAATAGAATATAGGATAAACTACTGTCATCTTTTTATAATATATCTATAAGTATTATATTATTCTACCTAACCTTTATAACTGAAATTATTAAATAAATTTTTATACATATTTTAGAAAATTATTATGATCACCCCAACTAAAACTTATTATTATAGTGGGATATTATAATTAGGACTAAGTTTAGTATTAGCAACTTCTGTATGTATAATATAATAATTATGTATATGTTATGTTATATTGATTCATATTTACAGAAATTACCGCAAGAGGCATTTTTCTCCAGTGTGTGACTTTGAATGTCTGATAAGAGTTGATTTATGTGTTGTTTTGTAGTCACACAAATTACAGCTGAAGGGTCTTTCTCCTGTGTGTGTCATTAGATGATGGATGAGAGTTGATTTCTGTGTTGCTTTGTAGTCACACAAATGACAGCTGAAGGGTCTTTCTCCTGTGTGTGACTTCAAATGTCTAATAAGATTTGATTTGTGTATTGCTTTGTAGTCACACAAATCACAGCTGAAGGGTCTTTCTCCTGTGTGTGACTTTAAATGTTCCATAAGATGTGTTTTCTGTATTGCTTTGTAGTCACACAAATCACAGCAGAAGGGTCTTTCTCCTGTGTGTGTCCTTAGATGAATGATAAGATGCGATTTCCATGTTGTTTTGTAGTTACAGAATTTGCAAGCATGTTTTCCAGCTGTGTGTATTCTACAATGAAGATTCAATTCTCTAGTGCTGCTGAATGCTTCATCACACAACTGACACTTTGTTAATTCACTATCAATCACATTCTTCCTTGCATTTTCGATATGTAAGTCCACCTCATTGCAATTTTTTTCAGAATCTTTCATAATAAAGTTTCCAGGAGTTGCATCAACAGACCTATCAGAGCTTGAACCTTCTCGTTCCTCAAAGTATGGTATACACAGTCCAGATGATACACTTTCACTTTCATAATTCTCAGATAATCCATCAGAAGAAAAACCTTCAATTTGCATCAATGCATCTGAATGGTCTGTTTCAAAAGATTGTTGTTCCTCCTTAATTTCCCCAGTTTCAAATTTAATTTTTTCAACAACAGAGAGGTCAGAATTCAGTCTATCTGAGGAGAGAGAATAGATGCTTTCAATCTGCAGACAGGTGTCACTCTCTTGCTTTATTTCTCCACTTCTCACTCCAATGTCTACTCCACATTGTTGTTGTTGTTCTTCTTCTTCTTCCTCATCTTCTTCAATTAGTTCCTCTGGTTTGATCCGAATTATTTCAATGGGATGTTTGGAGTAATTGTGGTCCAAGTATACACTTTGATTATCCACATTGAGTTGGATGTGATACTTATCTTCAATGGTGTCTTGATGTTGATCTGGTTCAGAGATTGGCCAATCATAATTGCCCATGTCTGGTCCTTGATGTTGTGAATAGGGCATTGACCTTGAGATGTCTTGACCTTGACCATCCAAGTAGTCTGGCTGCATCTGGATTGGACTGAATCCACTGTTGCTTCCACACTCTTCTCCCTGTAAACAAGTCAAAGGCTGAGTTGGTCACATTTGGTAGAGTATTTTAACAAATAAGTTACCATTATTTCATGGCTTGAAACAGATTTAATGAATTTGAATTTAATGAATGAACTTTCAATGAATGGATTTGATAGAGTACTTGGACACATAATTTACAACTATTTCATGGTTTATAACAGATTTAGAGCCAGTTTCTGAGCTCGGGATTTAGCTAAGTTCTAGACTTTAACTGGCTTTAAACTCTGGAGTCAGAAAATTGGCTTTCCGAGTCAGAGCGTTAATGTAGTTGAGGACTTGAATAGATTTTGGAGTTTAAAGATCATGTTAGACCCTGGAGTTTATTATTTCGCTTTCTGAGTGAAGGGCTTATAAGTCCAGGACTTGAATTAGATTCTCGCCTCTTTCTGAGTCAAGGATTCATCAAAAATCGTTAAGTCCAGGACTTGAAACAGCCTGATTTTAAACCTGCAACTGGGGTAGGGTTCAAATTCAAGTTCTAAACTATACTGAGCTAACACAATAATTGTGTTAGAATTATTTAGTTATTGTTTTGGAGTAGATAAAAAGCCAAACAGATGTCATGGAATACCTGAATTATTTGGATTAGTCTATCTAAATTCATAATTTATAGTTTGCAAGTTCATTTTAGAATAAAATTGTATCAGAATTATGTGCAAAAACTAACCTCATTTTACAACTGTAACATAACCTAAAAATGTTCAAGCGAAATAATACAAGGATTGCCTTGGAATTTATATTCCAATCTGAATGTTATTAATCAATGTCATATTCAACATATTAATAATAATAATAATAAATTATTATTATTCCAGTTTTTTTTTCAAAACAAATCAAATTTTTATTCCAAATTTACTGGTTAGGATCAATGATCAATAATAGCATACCATAAAATGAAATGTTTATTCATGCACCTTTCGAAGGTTTTGCTTTGAATAGGCCTACAAAGAAATTGAAACATATTTTTACAAAATAGTTTTTAGAGCATGCTCATTTGAATTGTCCCGCTGTAATCAGCTGATTCCATTTTGCTACAGTGCCAACAATACAACAGCAAAATATTATGAATTTCCCTCATGTTTACTGCATTAAAGTCTTGGATTCAAATAAGTCCAGAACTTGATAGACTCCAGAGTTTAGAAGACAAAATCATGACTCAGAAAGTCAATTTGAACCCGAGAGCTTATTTTAGTCCTGGACTCTGTAAGTCCAGAACTTACAGATATTGAGCTCAGAAACCGACCATTAATGGATGAACTTTTAATGATTGGTTGAAATAAAATTCAGGATAATATGAATTTCACCCTTTGATGTTGTATATCTGAAGAGGGATTAACATTGGTCAACTTCACTTGAATTCAAGTTTTCCAACATTAGTGTAAAATAGGCAATTTGAAAAACATGTTCAACATCTACAAATCTTGAAGAAGGGTCTTGTGGATCCAAGTTTCTGTTCTTGTTAACTTGACTTCAAGTTCGCAAAATACATTTATTCTATACAAAATTTGAATTCAAGTAACTTGACTAAGGTGAATCCTACTTGAGGGTTTGCTTCAACAAAAGATTGTTTAAACTTAATTTCATAAACTTCTGACAAAACCAAGCTTCTGATTTCGACTTTCCCCATGATTATTATGAGGTAGAGCCTGAGTCACTACTGTGAAGTTTGCAGTTATCCTTCCTAATAATCATAACCTCTTATGAACTTGCAGTTCCACATTATTAACATACAGAATTTGACAATATTTATGGTTATAGGTCTTATTAATCAATCAATTTCCATTTTATGTTTAAACAAATTCATTCAGTTTGTGATTGACAGATAACATAACAATAGAAGCCCAACCAAACAGAGAGCTTTTTCCAAGTGAGTCACTGGTATGATTGGTAGGTTATGGGTTCAAGCCAAATCCTACTCTCTCAGCCCTCCCTTTTTTCTGAGAAATCTCAACATTAATAAAGATTACAGATATTGACTTAATTTTGACAAAATAAGAAATAATTATTCATTATTTTTATGTTTCCTGGATAATGCAGATTGCATTTCAAAATACAAAAGTTTTTCCAGTGCAAAGCATGGATTATCAACCAGTCATAGATAGGCTATTTGTTTCTGTTATTACTAGGCTAATGTAGCATAGTGCTTTAAACTCATTATAAATGAATAAGTGGACTTTAAGTAGACTTTAATAAGTAGACTATATTTCTAAAGAGAGTTGAATAATATTATTTTTAACTCTCTTTTTTTTAATTATTTAACTCTCTTTAGAAATAATATATAATATTAATTGGATTAACAGGTTATGTTGACTTGGTTCTTGATTTATGCAACTATTAGTATATGAAGTGCGCTACTTACTTCTAAATCCATTACTGTTGAAATAATATAATTATTTCATTTGTAATTTTACACTGAAGAGCAATTGTATTTAAAATTTATCTAAATGGACAATACTAACCACCAACAAAACACTTTTTTCTATTTCTTATGGCCATGGGCCGGTGTATGTATGGACCTTAGACCAGTTATAGAATAGACACATCTATTGTATATTCATACTGAAAGTCGATGAAGCCAAAATTTACTGTCATATCTCCAAATCGTGACGTCAGCATCAGATAGAAAACTTCCCTGTACAGCTTTTTTACATTGTTTTTCATAGCAGATTGTGTCTATTCCAGCGGGAGCGCAGCTGGAGTTTAACATTTTAATAAATAATAATTTACATTCTTCTGAAATAGACATAATCTGAAAGTTTTCTATCCGATGATGACGTCACGATTTGGAGATATGGTAGTGGATGTTGGCTTCAGAGGCTAGACTTCCCAGCGTGTCTATTCTATAACTGGTCTAATGTATGGATGGATAACTCTCGATATATGATATATCGATACTTTTATCTCGATATATCGACATTTTACCACTGATATAGCAGTAAATATAACAGATTCATTAGTCTTATTATAATATATATTTTATTATAATATTTTTTTTTGAAAAAAACATTGTCATTCCTCTGCCTTGCCACTGCATTCTACAGAAGATAGCTGATACCAGTATTTCAGATGTAATATTAACTGTTTATTCTCCTTTAAAAATAATCATACATATAATAATTATTCAATGATTAAATGAAAAATTTTCATAATTGAAATTGAATATTTTTTTCAATCAATTATATTCATATGTTGTTGAAAAACGATGAGGCAAAAATGTGGAGCTACAAAAGATAGTATCTGCTTTGTTGAATGATAGACAAGGATAGCAACACCAATGTTTATCAAATACTGCCATTATAACGTGGACCTCACTATAGTGTCTGTTGCAAGGTTTACATCAAGATATGTATCAGGATTCCTTTAATATAGACAACTTCATTGCTCCCCATTTGAAGAATGCTCACAGTATGATGTGATGAATCACAATATAAATGGTTAAATAGCTTTTTTGATTTAGGATATATCAACACAAAACATAACACATCAATTAATTTTTATATATTTTTTCTTCTCTAATTATTATTATTGTACAAGTGACAGTAGTAGGTTTCAAAATTTATGAGAAAGAATCATCTAATACTAACAAATAAATATCGGGGCACCGAGCTTTGCTCATTATTTATTTATAAACTATTGATAAAAAGAACACAATTTTTTTTAAATGATTGGGGAAGGACTAACAGGCACAGCCCAAAACTGTTTCTTCCCAGAATTTTGATTTATACACTATGAATAGTCCAGAAAGTAGGTTGTGTTCCATACACTTGAATTCAGGTTCAATTTTTAGTCCAAACATTGAAAAACAAAAAAGTTCTAATTTAGATTGTTATTTACAAACCAAATTAACACTCACAAATCGTTTTAAATTGTCAAAACATTAGTAACTTTGAAAATTATGATATACTCTAGTTTAGAATGATTATCATGTCATCTCAAGAAATCAGATTATTTTGATTAAGTCAATTAAAATTTTTAGATAATATTTCTCGCTGATTGATAAAACAGCTGTAAATAATTCTGTTTCTCTCCCACACATACATCTTCTCTTTTGACAGCCGACGAAATTATCATCTGTTTTTCCAAGGATCAATAATTATTTTTTATTGTTATCCTTTTCATGTCCTTAAGGCTGTGCAAAGCCTAAAAATGAACTTTCTACTGATGATTTTTTTCAAAGTTTTTTGATTCATATATCATCAAGCTATCAACATGAAAAAGGTGAATGTTTGCTTAACCTGAGCACTTAATGTTCAAATTCTTGGGACAGAACATTTCAAATTTGGTAAGAGATAAACTCATGAGATTTAGAGGATAGATTCTTTATGGTATTGTTGATCTAGTAAAACAAAAACTTCCTAAAAATATAATTTTTTGAAAAAGTTATTTAATTTACCAAAAATAACTAAACTTATTTTTGACTCTAATAACTCAAGTTATTTTTGGTTATTTTTAATAAATTAAATAAATTTCTCAAAAATTTATATTTTCAGAAAATTTTTGTTTTACTAGATCAACAATACCATAAAGAATCTATAGTCCAAATCTCATGGATTTATCTCTTACCAAATTTGAAATGTTCTGTCCCAAAAATTTAAACTTTGGGCGCTCATAATTATCTGAAAAAGTAATGATTGGAAAAAATATTTTTCCTGAGAAACCTTTTTCATTTTGATAGCTTGATGATATACAATTCGAAAAACTTTGAAAAATAACACCAGTAGAAAGTTTATTTTCAGCCTTTGCACAGTCTTAAGGGAGTTTTCCCAGGGATGAGACCTAGTGCAATCAAATTTTTATATCATAAACCTACTATGTTCCAAATTTCGTGAAAGTTGTTAGAGCCAATTTCGAGATCTGTTATACATAAATAACCAGATATAAATAAATATAATCAAGCAGATATAAAATACAGAAATTGTTTTCTTAATTGACCGAGTGAAGTGAGGTCTAAGATTCAAGTCGACGGTTTGGCATTTCTCTTAATGTTTGAATGTTTATATGTTGTGCATTTACAGCAAAATGCGGTAATAGATTTTTATAAAATTTGACAGGTATATTCCTTTTTTTAATTTTTGGAAATTTTGCATTTTAAGGATAATGTAAAAGCAAAAAGGAGCCTCCTTCATATGCAAATATTAGAGTAAAAAGCAGACTATAGAATTATTCATCATAAATCAGCTGACAAGTGATTACACAGATGTGTGGAGAAGCCAGTCTATTGCTGTATTTCCATAAGGTCCATAGTTTCAATCATGAACTTGTGGATGAGAATACTGTGTGATGTCTACTGTTCACAGAACTACTAGTATAATAGGATTGGAAATTACTCATTACTTTACACTAATATTACACACAAACACACTCTTCATCTAAGTAGAAACGTTCCCACATTTTTTCAACTTGTTCAATGTTTTTGTGGAAAAATCAAGTTGAAGACTAGCTGCATTTAATTAAATAACATCTTTTTCGCCCCACTTGAATGTAATGAGCTGGTTTTCGTGAGTCATATGGAGGCCGAAAGTGATTGTTTTCTGACCAGGCCGGTAAACTTTTTATGGCCCTAGGGCTGTAAAATAACCTTTAAGTCAGCTGATTCTGATTTGATGTGAACGTGTTTACAAAATAGTTTATGAAACAAAATCAATTCTATGCTTCTAGAATTGAATAAAGTATTCTGCAATAAGATACCATTATTTTATTTGGTAAATAAGATATATTATGAACTATTCAAATTCGATTTTCAGAGTAGGATAGAACTTCTAACCTCAACTTTCGCAGTCAACGATGACAAGCATTGTTGACTAAACAGCTGATCAAAAAACGTTTCATTATTTGTGTTTATTGTTCAAAATCAAACCATTCATAAAAATACCATCTTATTGCCATTTGAAAGAATAAAAAAGTATAATCTCAACCTCCCATTTAAACATAGAAACATAAAATTAAAACATAAAACATAATTGAACATAATCTTTTAGGTTATTTAGACAAATTGAGATCCTCACCCTGTCATGGTCAATAGATTTTTATGAAATTTGACAGGTATGTTCCTTTTTTTAATTGTGCGTTGATGTATATACAAGGTTTTTGGAAATTTTGCATCTCAAGGATAATATAAAAGGAAAAAGGAGTCTCCTTCATACATCAACATCAGAGTAAAAATCAGACTATAGAATTATTCATCATAAATCAGCTGACAAGTGATTACACAGATGTGTGGAGGAGCCAGTTATTACTGTATTTGTATAAGGTCTATAGTTTCAATTAAAGAGGTATGCATCTTTAAGCTGGGTTTACACACAGCCTACTATAGATATTATTTAAAGTAAGCCATGATTTACACCAAAGTTGAAATTGAAATTCTTCCAAAAAATACATTAAA
>NC_052517.1:21970827-22102302 GCF_014356525.2 Nilaparvata lugens | reverse complement strand
GGTTAAATAGCTTTTTTGATTTAGGATATATCAACACAAAACATAACACATCAATTAATTTTTATATATTTTTTCTTCTCTAATTATTATTATTGTACAAGTGACAGTAGTAGGTTTCAAAATTTATGAGAAAGAATCATCTAATACTAACAAATAAATATCGGGGCACCGAGCTTTGCTCATTATTTATTTATAAACTATTGATAAAAAGAACACAATTTTTTTTAAATGATTGGGGAAGGACTAACAGGCACAGCCCAAAACTGTTTCTTCCCAGAATTTTGATTTATACACTATGAATAGTCCAGAAAGTAGGTTATGTTTCATACACTTGAATTCAGGTTCAATTTTTAGTCCAAACATTGAAAAACAAAAAAGTTCTAATTTAGATTGTTATTTACAAACCAAATTAACACTCACAAATCGTTTTAAATTGTCAAAACATTAGTAACTTTGAAAATTATGATATACTCTAGTTTAGAATGATTATCATGTCATCTCAAGAAATCAGATTATTTTGATTGTCAATTAAAATTTTTAGATAATATTTCTTGCTGATTGATAAAACAGCTGTAAATAATTCTGTTTCTCTCCCACACATACATCTTCTCTTTTGACAGCCGACGAAATTATCATCTGTTTTTCCAAGGATCAATAATTATTTTTTATTGTTATCCTTTTCATGTCCTTAAGGCTGTGCAAAGCCTAAAAATGAACTTTCTACTGATGATTTTTTTCAAAGTTTTTTGATTCATATATCATCAAGCTATCAACATGAAAAAGGTGAATGTTTGCTTAACCTGAGCACTTAATGTTCAAATTCTTGGGACAGAACATTTCAAATTTGGTAAGAGATAAACTCATGAGATTTAGAGGATAGATTCTTTATGGTATTGTTGATCTAGTAAAACAAAAACTTCCTAAAAATAAATTTTTTGAAAAAGTTATTTAATTTACCAAAAATAACTAAACTTATTTTTGACTCAAATAACTCAAGTTATTTTTGGTTATTTTTAATAAATTAAATAAATTTCTCAAAAATTTATATTTTCAGAAAATTTTTTACTAGATCAACAATACCATAAAGAATCTATAGTCCAAATCTCATGGATTTATCTCTTACGAATTTGAAATGTTCTGTCCCAAAAATTTAAACTTTGGGCGCTCATAATTATCTGAAAAAGTAATGATTGGAAAAAATATTTTTCCTGAGAAACCTTTTTCATTTTGATAGCTTGATGATATACAATTCGAAAAACTTTGAAAAATAACACCAGTAGAAAGTTTATTTTCAGCCTTTGCACAGTCTTAAGGGAGTTTTCCCAGGGATGAGACCTAGTGCAATCAAATTTTTATATCATAAACCTACTATGTTCCAAATTTCGTGAAAGTTGTTAGAGCCAATTTCGAGATCTGTTATACATAAATAACCAGATATAAATAAATATAATCAAGCAGATATAAAAATACAGAAATTGTTTTCTTAATTGACCGAGTGAAGTGAGGTCTAAGATTCAAGTCGACGGTTTGGCATTTCTCTTAATGTTTGAATGTTTATATGTTGTGCATTTACAGCAAAATGCGGTAATAGATTTTTATAAAATTTGACAGGTATATTCCTTTTTTTAATTTTTGGAAATTTTGCATTTTAAGGATAATGTAAAAGCAAAAAGGAGCCTCCTTCATATGCAAATATTAGAGTAAAAAGCAGACTATAGAATTATTCATCATAAATCAGCTGACAAGTGATTACACAGATGTGTGGAGAAGCCAGTCTATTGCTGTATTTCCATAAGGTCCATAGTTTCAATCATGAACTTGTGGATGAGAATACTGTGTGATGTCTACTGTTCACAGAACTACTAGTATAATAGGATTGGAAATTACTCATTACTTTACACTAATATTACACACAAACACACTCTTCATCTAAGTAGAAACGTTCCCACATTTTTTCAACTTGTTCAATGTTTTTGTGGAAAAATCAAGTTGAAGACTAGCTGCATTTAATTAAATAACATCTTTTTCGCCCCACTTGAATGTAATGAGCTGGTTTTCGTGAGTCATATGGAGGCCGAAAGTGATTGTTTTCTGACCAGGCCGGTAAACTTTTTATGGCCCTAGGGCTGTAAAATAACCTTTAAGTCAGCTGATTCTGATTTGATGTGAACGTGTTTACAAAATAGTTTATGAAACAAAATCAATTCTATGCTTCTAGAATTGAATAAAGTATTCTGCAATAAGATACCATTATTTTATTTGGTAAATAAGATATATTATGAACTATTCAAATTCGATTTTCAGAGTAGGATAGAACTTCTAACCTCAACTTTCGCAGTCAACGATGACAAGCATTGTTGACTAAACAGCTGATCAAAAAACGTTTCATTATTTGTGTTTATTGTTCAAAATCAAACCATTCATAAAAATACCATCTTATTGCCATTTGAAAGAATAAAAAAGTATAATCTCAACCTCCCATTTAAACATAGAAACATAAAATTAAAACATAAAACATAATTGAACATAATCTTTTAGGTTATTTAGACAAATTGAGATCCTCACCCTGTCATGGTCAATAGATTTTTATGAAATTTGACAGGTATGTTCCTTTTTTTAATTGTGCGTTGATGTATATACAAGGTTTTTGGAAATTTTGCATCTCAAGGATAATATAAAAGAAAAAAGGAGTCTCCTTCATACATCAACATCAGAGTAAAAATCAGACTATAGAATTATTCATCATAAATCAGCTGACAAGTGATTACACAGATGTGTGGAGGAGCCAGTTATTACTGTATTTGTATAAGGTCTATAGTTTCAATTAAAGAGGTATGCATCTTTAAGCTGGGTTTACACACAGCCTACTATAGATATTATTTAAAGTAAGCCATGATTTACACCAAAGTTGAAATTGAAATTCTTCCAAAAAATACATTAAATTACAACATATTACAATGTATAACTGAAAATAGTGGAAAAATATTGCTTTAAACAACCCCTGAGTTACTACAGTGTGGGCTCGTTCATGTTCCATATGCATTTTTTATTCTCTTGATTAGTATGGTTACAGTGTTAAACAAATATAAGAATTAAACGAAAATAAAACAGCAGAGCTCTGCATGAATAGAAACGTAAATATAAACTATAAATATAATGCCTTCAATATGAATAGTAAATATGATCAGATCCAGTACTAGAAACTATCAAGTTGACGTACTTTGTGAGCACGTTGTTATTGACATAATGTTAATAACTCAATCCTTATGAATTATATTAGATTGTACAAACTTGACAAACACACATCTTCATCATGTGTATGATAAGTTATGTCCAATCTAATAGAATCTATAAGGATTGAGTTATATACATTTTGTTAATAACTTTGGTCTAATTGCAGCTTTAAGGTATTTGGTTCCAATATTTTGTTTTGCAGTCATGATATTATGCATGCCCATTAGTATCAATATTCTCACCTTCCAAAAACCTAATATAATAGGTGATTAAAAATAAACAAATTAGCTAAATAATGCTGGAGAAATTATAACATTTTTGATTGTGAAAAATTAATTTTCATCAGATAGAAAGATTATCACAGAACTGGATAAATTATATCATATGGAATACAAATTCAAATGTGAAATGAGTTTGTTAACATTTAAAACAAGTGACATCAGGTACTTGTGGATGAGAATACTGCGTGAGGTCTACTGTTCACAGAACTACTAGTAATAATAATTTCTCTGATTGTCATTACTCTGAGAGCAGTACGGAATTGGTTACATGATACTGGAATTTACCAGGCCGAGGAGCTCATTGTAAATAGGATATAGGAAAACTACTGTCATCTTTTTATAATATATCTATAAGTATTATATTGTACCTAACCTTCATAACTGAAATTATTAAATAAATTTTTATACATGTTTTAGAAAATTATTATGATCACCCCAACTACAACTTATTATTATAGTGGAATATCATAATTAGGACTAAGTTTAGTATTAGCAACTTTTGTATGAATTATATAATAATTATGTATATGTTATGTTATATTGATTCATATTCACAGAAATTACCGCAAGAGGCATTTTTCTCCAGTGTGTGACTTTGAATGTCTGATAAGGATTGATTTACGAGTTGTTTTGTAGTCACACAAATTACAGCTGAAGGGTCTTTCTCCTGTGTGTGTCATTAGATGACGGATGAGAGTTGATTTCCGTGTTGCTTTGTAGTCACACAAATCACAGCTGAAGGGTCTTTCTCCTGTGTGTGACTTCAAATGTCTAATAAGATTTGATTTGTGTATTGCTTTGTAGTCACACAAATCACAGCTGAAGGGTCTTTCTCCTGTGTGTGACTTTAAATGTTCGATAAGATGTGTTTTCTGTATTGCTTTGTAGTCACACAAATCACAGCAGAAGGGTCTTTCTCCTGTGTGTGTCCTTAGATGAATGATAAGATGCGATTTCCGTGTTGTTTTGTAGTTACAGAATTTGCAAGCATGTTTTCCAGCTGTGTGTATTCTACAATGAAGATTCAATTCTCTAGTGCTGCTGAATGCTTCATCACACAACTGACACTTTGTTAATTCACTATCAATCACATTCTTCCTTGCATTTTCGATATGTAAGTCCACCTCATTGCAATTTTTTTCAGAATCTTTCATCATAAAGTTTCCAGGAGTTGCATCAACAGACCTATCAGAGCTTGAACCTTCTCGTTCCTCAAAGTATGGTATACACAGTCCAGATGATACACTTTCACTTTCATAATTCTCAGATACTCCATCAGAAGAAAAACCTTCAATTTGCATCAATGCATCTGAATGGTCTGTTTCAAAAGATTGTTGTTCCTCCTTAATTTCCCCAGTTTCAAATTTAATTTTTTCAACAACAGAGAGGTCAGAATTCAGTCTATCTGAGGAGAGAGAATAGATGCTTTCAATCTGCAGACAGGTGTCACTCTCTTGCTTTATTTCTCCACTTCTCACTCCAATATCTACTCCACATTGTTGTTGTTGTTCTTCTTCTTCTTCCTCATCTTCTTCAATTAGTTCCTCTGGTTTGATCCGAATTATTTCAATGGGATGTTTGGAGTAATTGTGGTCCAAGTATACACTTTGATTATCCACATTGAGTTGGATGTGATGCTTATCTTCAATGGTGTCTTGATGTTGATCTGGTTCATGGATTGGCCAATCACAGTTGTCCATGTCTAGTCCTTGATGTTGTGAATGGGGCATTGACCTTGAGTTGTCTTGACCTTGACCATCCAAGTAGTCTGGCTGCATCTGGATTGGACTGGATCCACTGTGGCTTCCACACTCTTCTCCCTGTAAACAAGTCAGTGGCTGAGTTAGTCACATTTGGTGGAGTATTTTGACAAATAAGTTAACACTAATTTATGGCTTGAAACAGATTTAATGAGCTTGAATTTAATGAATGAACTTTCAAATAATGGATTTGATAGAGTACTTGGATAGTACATAAGTTACAACTATTTCATGGTTTATAACAGATATATGATGAATGAACTCTCAATGAATGGTGTTGGAATAAAATTTAGGATGAAATGAATATCAGCCTTTGATGGTGTATCTCTGAAGTGGGATTGACATTGGTCAACTTCATTTGAATTTAAGTTTTTCAACATTAGTGTAAAATAGGCAATTTAAAAAACATGTTCAACATCTACAAATTTTGAAGAAGAGTCAAGTTCCTGTTCTTGTAAACTTGATGTCAAGTTTGCAAATTACTTTCATTTTATACAAAATTTGAATTCAAGTATCTTGACTAATGTAAATTCTACTGGAGGGTTTGCTTTAACTAAAGTTTGTTTGAACTCGACTTTATCAACTTCTGACAAAACCAAGCTTTTGATTTCGACTTTCCCCCTGATTACTATGAGGTAGAGCCTGAAACACTACCATCAAACTGGCTAACTTGAGACAGTTTTCAACTTTGACTTGAAATTCAGTTCCATTATTATTTTAATAGTTTATTTCTCCTGTGATCAAAACTTAGGTCTTTAATAATACTTCAAATATATACATTCAATTTCATTATTATTCCAACCTGTTCTGAAAAAAAATTAAAAAATATGGTGTCCCGAGTTACCCGCAGAGGTTGGGTAACTTGGGACACCAATATTATTTGCCTGAAATAAGACAATTGGGTGGTTGAAGGCTAACTTGGAACATTAGATTTTAAATAATATGTTTCATAATATTCATAATAAAAATACTCAAACTGTAAAATAATATTGATAAAATAATTGTGTGTAATAATTGAGTGTTCATAATAGAAGTTATTAAAGGCTCAATTTCTAGGTTAGAGATAGTAGATTGTTATGACTGTTAAAAAAGTATCTTAGCTCTTAATTAGATGTTCAAAACGTTATTAAATATTTTCAATGATGTGTTCCCAACAAATCCACAATGCCAGAACTCGGAATGAATTGCACAAACAGCTGGTAAGTTGGAATTGGAGGGAAGGGGTTGAACTGTCCCAAGTTAGCCAGTTAGACGGTACTGTGAAGTTCACATATTGAACCTTCTAATAATCATAACCTCATCAGTAATATTGTAGAGGGAGGAATTGGCTTATACATGCATTAAATAGGAAATAGGCTACATGATTGACACTTCATCACTATTGAAGGGATCAACTTGCAGTTCCACATTATTAAGCTACAGAATTTGACAATAGTTAGGGTTATAGGTATTTTTTGTTCTTATTAATCAATCAAGTTTTCATTTTATAATTAAAAGCAAATTCATTCAATTTGTGATTGAAAGTAAACACAACAAAAGATCCAAACCAAACAGAGAGCTTTCTCCAAGTGAATCACTGGTATGATTGGTAGGTTATGGAGTCGAGACAAATCCAACTCTCTCAGCCTCCTTCTATTTGCTGAGAAATCTCAACATTAACAAAGATTACAGATATTAACTTGATTTTGATAAAATAATAGATAATTATTTATTATTTTGATGTTACCTGGATGAAGCAGATTGCATTTCAAAATACAAAAGTTTCCTCAGGGCAAAGCATGGATTACCTGCCAGTCATAGATAGGCTATTTGTTCCTGTTATTAGTAGGCTAATATAGCATAGTGCTTTTAATGGTTTATAGGCTATAAATTCATCATAATAAGTAAACTTTAATATTATTAGAACTCGTTTAAAAAATATTTGGGCGTGATACTTGATAGGACACTTTCATTCAAAGAGCACCTAACAAAGACAGCAAAAAACTAAAAACCCGAAACAATATTATGCAAAAACTTTGCGGAACATCATGGGGAGCTTCAGCATCTACATTACGCTCTACAGCCCTAAGCCTTGTCTTTTCAGCTGCTGAGTACTGTGCTCCAGTCTGGATGAATAGCTCTCATGTTCATAGGGTTGATGTTCAGCTAAATAACTCAATGAGAATGATGGGTGGTGTTCTAAAATCTACCCCTGTGGAATGGCTCCCGGTGTTGAGTCACATCCCACCCCCAAATCTTCGACGCATGAATGCCCTTACTAGAGAGTACAAGAAGATACAGGAAAATCGAAGCCTGCCAATACATGAGGATATACAAGATGCCAATCAGAGACGTCTGCAATCTCGTAAGCCACCGGTTAGGACGGCAATTACAGCCTTAGATTCAGGTTTCCGTATAACTGAGGCCTGGCAACAAGCGTGGTCAGCAAAGCAGAACATTGACATCCCATTTGTAACCAAAAGGCCACCAGGCTTCGATTTGCCTCGTAAAACATGGTCGGCATTGAATAGGTACGAACTCATCATGGTAGATGTGCCTATCTGATGCATAAGTGGGGAAGGCTGACTCCCCTTTCTGTGAGTGTGGAGCAGTCCAGACTGTGAGACACATAGTGGAGGAATGTCCCAGATCAGCATACACAGGTGCACATGAAGATTTCCTGGTGGCTAAACCAGCATCAATAGCCTACTTAAATACCCTGGAAGCATGCCTCTAATTTCCAGGTCAAAAGTGACTAAGATATTTTCATTCGATTTATATATGAATTTTCTATTGTTTTCTTTTTTTTTTTCGAATTTTGTGATCATAAATGTGTTGTGTATACTGCCATACGCTAAATAAATAAATTAGTAGGCTAATATAGCATAGTGCTTTTAATGGTTTATAGGCTATAAATTCATCATAATAAGTAAACTTTAATATTATTAGAACTCGTTTAAAAAATATTAGAAATTGATTGGTTTTACAGGTTATGTTAGTCGTAGGTTCTTAATTTTCATACAATAGTAATACCATAATATGAAGTAGAATGCTACTTACTCCTAAATCCATCGCAGGGGAGATAATATCATTATTTCATTTTTAATTTTGAATACGAAAAGGGGCAATAGTATTCAAAATTTATGTAAATGAACAAATACCAGCAAACTAAAATATTATTTTCGACTACAGTATTATGAAATGAATAGATCTCGATCTCGATATATCTTGATATATCGATATTTTCACCTCGATAGATTCATCGATATTTTTCTACCGATGTATCAGTAAAATATAATCGATTATTGGTCTTCCAATGTTTAATTTTTACTTTCCTTGCCCTATTACCAAAGGTAAGGAAAGTATTGCTTTCCGAAAAAATTAAGGTACCTCAATTTCCAAATTTCTATACGTTTCAAGGCTCCCTGAGTCCAAAAAAGTGGTTTTTGGGTATTGGTCTGTATGTGTGAGTGTGTGTATGAGTGTATGTGCGTCTGTGTACACGATATCTCATCTCCCAATTAACGGAATGACTTGAAATTTGGAACGTAAAGTCCTTACACTATAAGGATCCGACACAAACAATTTCGATCGAATGCAATTCAAGATGGCGGCTAAAATGGCAAAAATGTTGCCAAAAACAGGGGTCTTCGCGGTTATCTCGAAAACGGCTCCAACGATTCCAATCAAATTTACACATAAAATAGTCATTGATAAGCTCTATCAACTGCCATGAGTCTTATATCTGTAAAAATTTCATAAGCTCCGCCTCATCTATGCAAAGTTTGATTCTAGATTCCCAATTATCTGGCTTCAGATACAATTTGAACGAAAAATTTCATGAGGAAAATATTGAGCATGAAAATCTCTACAATTAATGTTAAGTGACATTTTCACCTGAAATTGGAAATAAGCTTGAAATTTGAGAAAATGTGATTATCCGATTGCAAACTGTTGGCAGCTGTTGATTATATTGAATCATTCACTATTAAGAGATAGCAGACTTCGTGTATCTCCAGGGTTATTGACCTGTCACCAGCTGGCTCTGATCTGTGAATAGTAGACTTAAGATGCGCGTGAACACTAGCGTCTGGTGATCAATTTTCATAATGGCAAGAATGTTGTGTGAGTGCACCACACCACACCAGATTTTTATTTAATTATATCTTACATTGATATCTTCCGATTTTTGGGGTATCATTCAAAAAGCGAGTTCCCTATTTCTACTTTCAATTCTACATGTTTAAAATTTTAATTAATAATGCCGTTCAAAAGTTATTGGTTATACTTAATACAAAAATTATTGGTTGTGATATACACTGATTAAGATCCATGATGTTTTAATAGTTTTAAATCTTAAAACTATACTGTCATGATATTCACATAAAATAAATACATGACCTCCTATAGAATTGAATTTTCCACAAATTTGATTCATATCAAAACTATTGAGCTATGTCTAACCACTTAAAAGTTATTGACAAAATACTGTAGAAGAATCGAAAGCGACAGTGCAATAATTGTCATGTTTTGAATCTCTATATAACACTGTATATTCAAATAAGTTTATGAACATTTTAAGGTAAACATATTAACTTATTCTCTACAAATATTATTATATTGATGAAACACTTCAAAAAAATTCCATGCTCCCTCAGCAGTTTTCCCATTTTTGATGCTTAATATCTCTCTTTCATTTGAGTATTTTTGATACACCATCTTGTTGCAAATTTTGTTCTCTTCAAAAAAAGGACAGCACAGTAAGTGAAATCAAGCTTCCGTCTATAGTGAGGTCCACGTTATAATGACAGTATTTGATCAACTTTGGTTTTGCTATTCTTGTCTATCATTCGACTTAGCCGGTGGTACTATCCTTTTCTAGGTCCACAACGATGCCAATTATGTTTTTGAGAGTGTAGAAATATAATTAATTAATGCAGAGAATCGGCATCGCTATTCTTCTATCTTTATCCACTGCCATTATAACGTGGACCTCACTATAGAAGTTATCAATAGAAATGCACAAACGAGTGCAACGATAATGTGGATTTTCCCGTTTTTCAAGCTATATAATTTCTTATTTATTCAGACTCTATCATCTATCTAACTACATTATCTTGTAGAAAATGTTGTTCCATGGTTTGTTGAAACCATTCAACTACTACAGAAAAAATGCATAAAAGACAGTATTCTATTATGTTTTATTCGTATAGTACTTCTGTGGATTTGTCTCACATCATAAATCTTTGATCAATCATAACTTTCTTGTTTATGAACCGATCCTACTCAACTACAGTTTAGTTTATGCAGCATTTTAAGAGCTATGTTTTCAATTCAAATATATTTTCCAATAAAATCGACCGTTTTCGTGTACACTTGAATTAAATGGTGGTAATACACCCATTCATACCGAGAATAAAATAATCGATGTATTTTTCATGATATTTTAGTATTCATGCTAGTTTCAAGTGTCAATAGATCATAATGAGCATTATTTATTATCATTTTATCACCATAATATTCGAGGTAATTGAAAATATGTTCCAGACTATTTCAATATAGAAAGTAATCTTTCTATAAGTAATCTTTCTAATGAGTATAGATTCAAATGTTAACGAGAATCGCTCAATTCAAATTGGCCGCCAAAGCGGTATTTCACTCGTAGTAGTTCCGGAGTTTACCGCTAGATGTCGTGGGCTGTATCACCTGATTCTTGACCCATCACTGGCAGCTTTTCTACTGAGAAGTGAGAACTGATTCATAGCTGATACAACTTGGGAGAATTTTGGTGATTGTTTCAGTATTTTGATAATAACTTCTAAATGGTTAATCAAACTCCAATTTTACAGAGAACCAATTTTGAAGAGAACAAAATTTCCTACAAGACAATGTAGTAGGTTTGATAATAATTTGCGACACTGATAAAATATATACAGTACTAGCTTTACAAACGGCAACACCCGTATTGTGTTGTACTTGTTTGTAGATTCTCATTAATAAATTCTGAACGGCTCATTGGAGCTTTATTCTATTGATGATCATTTTTGAAGAGGACAAAATATTCAACAAAATGGTGTGATCGAAATACTTGAAAATTTCTTTACAAAGGAGTAATAGATTATCAGAAATGGGGAAAACCGAGTGAACGTTCAAGAGTTGTTATAGAGACTAATATTATGACAAGCAGTTTTTCAAATTAAAGTTATTTCTTTGATTCACATTTTACTTGTATATTGTCAACAATCTTTTTTGAAGTTATCATCCTTCAAATTGATAAAGAAGTAATATGCTACACCAAATATTTATTACTGAACCAATCAAATTATAGTTCTATAGTGAGGTCCACGTTATAATGACAGTGGAGAAGATAGGAGAGAAACGTTGCCGATCCTCTGTCTTGTCAATGCCTTCTATAGATGGTAGCTGATACAGGTTTATTGATGTAATATTAACTGTTCATTCTCGTTCAAAATAATCAATTATATTTTATTAAGCAAGAAATTAAATTTTTAAATAATTTCTTAATGAATTTTTATAATATTTTATTATAATATAATAATATTAATATTTTTAATATTGAGATGAAATATTTTGTTAATTAATTACTAATTCTACTTTGTTGAAAGACGGTCTGGCAACAGAGCAAAGCGAGAAAGAGATAACGCTATCCGCTTTGTTGAATAATAGATAAGGATAGCAATAACATTGCTAATCAAACACTGCCATTATAACGTGGATTTCACTATAGTAACAGTGTGTGTGTGTGTGTGTGTGTGTGTGTCTGTGTACACAATATCTAATCTCCCAATTAACGGAATGACTTGAAATTTGGAACTCAAGGTTCTTACAATATAAGGATCCGACACGAACAATTTCAATCAAATGCAATTCAAGATGGCGGCTAAAATGGCAAAAATGTTGTCAAAAACAGGATTTTTCGCGGTTATCTCGAAAAGGCTCCAACGAGTTTGATCATATTAATACCTAAAATAGTCATTGATAAGCTCTATTAACTGCCACAAGTCTTATATCTGTAAAAATTTCAGGAGCTCCGCCCCATCTTTGCAAAGTTTGATTTTAGTTCCTCAAATATCAGGCTTTAGATACAATTTAAACAAAAAAATTCAATTGGAAAGGATTGAGCATGAAAATCTCTACAATTAATGTTCAGTAACATTTTTACCTTAGATTGAAAATAAGCTCGAAATTCGAGAAAATTTGATTATTCAATTGCAAACTGTTGGCAGCTGTCGATTCTATTGAATCATTCACTATGAAGAGATAGCAAACCTCGTGTGTCTCCAGAGATAATATATTATCCTGTCACCAGCTGGCTCAGATCTTTGAATAGTAGACTTGAGATGCGCGGTAACACTAGCTTCAGGTGATCAATTTTCATAACGGCAAGGAAAGTTTTGTGAGTGCGCCACACCAGATTTTTCTATCAAATAAAAAAATTAATATATTTCAAGCTGTCATCATTGGTTAAATGAAGGAAGCATTGGTATAATTTATAAGGAAAACTGACAGTCTAAACTGAGTCTCACAATACCTTCTATTAAAATATTTTTCTGAAAGAAGAAGCAAGCAAAATTTAGTCATATGAATCTCAAACATATGAGCTATTACACTGTTATAATTTTATTCAATTTCTAACTTGTTCAAGCATATTAACCAAAGATTATGATGTGTTTGCATTACTCTAATGATAATAACGTCGCTATTTTCATAATGAAGAAAATCAACAACCACGGATAAGTATTTAGAAATATTATTTATTGTATCTATAATTTTATCACTGATCACTCTTAATCGATTCTACAATTTATTGAATAATAATTTGCGAAATGGTTTCAAGGATCTGTTCTGGGATAAAAAACTTTCAACTGAGACAAGGGTTGAGAGGATGGTACAGCTTCAGTTATGATAACACGTTAAATCAAAACAGAAGTGCAGTTCATGAGTTTGGGAAATGCAAAGATATTTCGCACAGTGCTAATTCGAGATTGGTGAGAACTGGAATAGACGATGCTCAAAACACTTACAATAATTTGGCTTACAAGAAAACAAACTTTCATCGATATCAACAATCAAAATTATTAGATGAACAACAAAATGGTGAAGCTTCAAACAATATTTATAAAAAATCTCAAAATATCAAACAATTTTGTGTTTCCAAAAGTTGTGATGAAAAACCACTAAGAAATCACAATGAATGCCAGAGCCTCAAATATCTGAGATTTCAACACTCACAAAACCAAGTAAAAACAAATATTTTGAGCCAGAAACAAAAATTATTCAATGGTCATCAATATCAACTCAAGGAATACTTGCATGGGTATCAGAATTTTGGATCCCCAGCACCATATATTCTTGAAACGTGTTTGGAATCAAGTAAAGATGAAGTAATCTACAAAGGACATGTGAACCAACTGAAACCAGCAAGTGGAAATAGAGTATTCTTCAATGAAAATCAACCAAAACACAGCAATAACTGCCTTGAAATTCCACATCAGAATGTAGGAGCTTGGAACTTATTTGGCATCAGATACCCAATAAAACCATCCTCAATTTTGTATCAACCCCGCCGATACCTGAATTTAGGACCTGAATACTTAGGAAACCGACTAAAATCATCCACAATTCTGTTTCAACCCCGCCGATACCTGAATCTAGGGCCTAAATACTTGGGAAACCGACAAAAATCATCCACAATTCTAGGACCTAGAAAATCATTTGATTTAAAAAATCAACTAAATAAAGCATCCCCCAATGTGTATTATCAACCTTGCCAATACCTGAATTCAAGAGCTAAAATCTCATCAAATTTCGAAAACCAACTAGAAGTATCTACAAGTTTGGGACCTAGAAACGACATCAAAAACCAACTGGAACAATCCACAAATTTGTGCTATCAAAGATTTCTGAATCTAGGAACTGGAAACTTATTAAACTTTGAATACAAATTGAAACCATCCACAATTCTAGGACCTGAGAGCTCATTTGACATCAAAAAACCAAATAAAATCATCTCCCAGTTTGGACTACCTACCCTGCCGATTGCTCAATTCAGGACCTAGAACCCTTTTCGACTTGAAAACCCAACAGAAATCATCCACAATTCTGTACTATCAACCCTGCCGATTGTTCAATTCAGGACCTAAAACCCTTTTCGACTCGAAAACCCCAACAGAAATCATCCACAATTTTGTACTATCAACCCTGCCGATTGCTCAATTCTGGACCTAGAACCCTTTTTGACTTGAAACCCCAATTGAAATCATCTCCCAATTTGGACTACCAACCCTGCCGATTGCTCCATTCTGGACCTAAAACCCTTTTTGACGAAAAACTGAAACTGAAACGATCGACAAATGTGTACTACCAACCTAGCAGATACCTGAAGATCATGGAATACCAGGGTGACGAGATTCTGCAGGAATCAGGCATACCAACCGGCAAGTTTGTGGTGGTGAAGAATGCTGACGATGCGGAAAAGATGGCCGCCAGTCTGGACACTAATGACTTCATGGTGAAAGCGCAGGTCCTGACCGGTGGGAGGGGGAAGGGAAAATTCAAGAATTCAAGAATCAGTGGAGTCAGAATTGCTACGTCACCGGCTGAAGTGGCAAAGACCTGCAAGTAAGGGATGCAATTATAGTGAGGTCCACGTTATAATGGCAGTGTTTGATTTGCAATGGTATTGCTATCCTTGTCCATCATTCAACAAAGCAGATAGGGCTATCTCTTTCTCGCTTTGCTCTGTTGCCAGATCGTCTTTTAACAATGTAGAATTGATAATTAATTAACAAAATATTTGATATTAATTATGAAATTATTGAAAAATATAATTTCTTGCTTGATAAAATATAATTGATTATTTAAACGAGAATGAACAGTTAATATTACATCAATAAACCTGCATCAGCTACCGTCTATAGAAGGGATTGATAAGACAGAGGATCGGCAACGTTGTTCTCCTATCTTTCTTCACTGCCATTATAACGTGGACCACACTATATACTGTTTTCCTCTTCTTCTTTTCCTACATCTACACCTTTCAATAATGCTTCTACACCTTCTTCTACTTCTATTTCTTCTTCTTCTCATTCTTCCACTGCTTTTGCTGCTTCTCCTTCACCACTTCCTCCACGATTTTCTCATTTCCCCTTCTCCTCATTATTCTCCTCCTCTTCTTCCTATTCCTTCTACCTCTTCTCTTGATTTTCCTCCTCCTCTTCCTCCCCCTTCTCCTCCTACTTTACCATCTCCTCCTTTTCATACTTTTCTTCTTTCTCATCCTTCGAATCCTCCTCTTCCTCCACCTTCTCTTCCATCTCCTTCTCCTTCTCCTAGTTTATCATCTCCTCCTTCTCATACATCTCTTCTTTCTCGCATGCTTCCAATCCTCCTCTTCCTCTTCCTTCTCCTCCTTCTTTTTTTCTTCTTTCTCACCCTACTCATCCTTCTCCTTCTTCTCTTTCTCTTCATTCTCACCCTACTCTTCCTCCTCCTCATCCTTCTCCTTCTTCTCCTACTACTTCATCATCTCCTCCTCCTCCTCCTCCGCCACCACTTTATCCTCCCTCCACTTCTTCTATTTCCTCATCGCCCTATCCTTCTCCTTTTCCAAATGAAAAGAAAGAGACTGAGGAAGAGGATACGCTAGTAGAGATAGTAAAGCAAGAGGAGAAGAAGAAGAAGAAGGAGCAGAAGAAAGAGAAGTTGGAGAAGAAAGAGGAGATGAGGGAGAAGGGGGAGAACGTTGAGAAGCGTATAATGAGTAGCGGGAAAAGGAGGTGGAGGAGGAGGAATTGGAGAAGGACAAGAAAGGCAAAAAGTAGAACTTAAATAATATTATGAAACAGAGAAAAAGGTAGGAAGGGAGCAGAAGGATAATATTGTTTTTAAACTGTATGAATTCAGGGCTACTTTCCTGTATATATAAATAAAAAAGAATTATAGTACCCTTTGAAATAAATAATGAAATAATAGAATAAAAATACAAATTATAACAACTAGTTTTGGTGATCACACCGATAGCCTGACGATGGTGTGATCACCAAAACTAGTTGTTATAATTTGTATTTTTATTCTATTATTTTATTAATTTCAAAGGATACTATAATTCTTTTCTATAGATATGGATAATATTGTATTTACCTTTTTCTTTTTAATCTTTCTCCTCCTTTTTCTTCTTCTTCTTCTTCTCCTCTTCTTCTTCTTTTCCTCCTTTTTCTTCTTCTTCATCATCTTCTTCTTCTTCTTCTTCTTCTTTTTCTTCTTCTTCTTCTTTCTTCTCTTCTTCTTCTTCTTCTTCTTCTTCTTCATCATCATCTTCTTCTTCTTTTTCTTCTTCCTCTTCTATTTCTTCTTAGTCTGCTTCTTTTCTTCTTCTTCTTCTTCTTCGTCTTCTTCTTCTTCTTCTTCTTCTTCTTCTTCTTCTTCTTCTTCTTCTTCTTCTTCTTCTTCTTCTTCTTCTTCTTCTTCCTTCTTCTTCTTCTTCTTCTTCTTCTTCTTCTTCTCTTCTTCTTCTTCTTCTTCTCTTCTTCTTCTTCTTCTTCTTCCTTCTTCTTCTTCTTCTTCTTCTTCTTCTTCTTCTTTTTCTTCTTCTCCTCTCTTTGTTTCTATTCATCTCTTTTTCAACCTGCGTGCCTGCCTTGTTGTTGCAGGAAGATGCTGGGTGATTACCTGATAACCAAGCAGACGTCTGAGGATGGCATAGTGTGCAATGCAGTGCTGGTGGCCGAGAGGCACTTCCCAAGAAAGGAGTTCTACTTTGCCATCACTATGCACAGGGCCTTTGACGGCCCGGTCGTTATTGCTTCCACCCAAGGTACAATAGAAACAAAATTTGTTTTTCCTACAGTTACGTTGAAAAGTGGCCATTGCTGCACTGATTACAGAACGCAAAGAATCACTTTTCCGCTCTAGTGCGGGAAAAATTTTTCTGCACTCCAGATTTGCAACATGGCAACGCAAAATACTTAGTAGGTTATATGGAGCAACAGTGCAGCAAAATCAAAATGAAGTTGGTAACAGTGACTGCTGTGGCTGCTATAGTGAGCAGAGGTGCAACCAAGCACAACGCGCTAATTATTATTCATTATATATTATAACCAAGGACAACGAGGACTTTAGGATTTTAGGATTAAGGTTTTTATCAATAATAAAATTACACAGAAAAACATTTGATGGATTTCAGCCAATTTTACCCATAATTACCCACTTTTCATATTCAATGGTAACTGTAGGAAAAACTTAATGTGAAATATGTGCGCAAAGTTCCTCTGCTGCACTCAAGAAACCATTCCGTAAACGTTTCTTTCGGTGCAGCAAACTGTCACTTTGCGCACTAGTTGCACAAATAACTATTAAAATATTGCCGAATAATGAATAATGAATTTCTATTGTTTTAAAATATCGTTCATCTATACTAGTAGTTTGTATGTACAGGAAACTCAATAACGAATTGAAAAGGGAGACAGATTGATTGATTGAGTACTTTATTTATGTAGATTACAATATATACTGGCTTATACACTTATATCCAATAGCTTACAATACAGCAAAATTATAGATGAATTTACATAATATAGACTAAGAAAATAATTATTGAACTGTATATGATATGAAAAGTAATTTGTAATATAATAACTATAGATAATTATATTGTTATGCATCTACATAAATTGGCGGAGCTTTGGACATATCAATGTCCATTCTTCGGAAAGAATATTAAAAATATCCTCCCCACTAACTCTCTACCAAAAACAGAGACAGAGATTGATTGATTGATTGGGTACTTTATTAATGTAGATTACAATATATACTGGCTTATACACTTATATACAATAGCTTACAATACAGCAAAATTATAGATGAATTTACATAATATAGACTAGGAAAATAATTATTGAACTGTATATGATATGAAAAGTAATTTGTAATATAATAACTATAGATAATTATATTGTTATGCATCTACATAAATTGGCGGAGCTTTGGACATATTAATGTCCATTCTTCGGAAAGAATATTAAAAATATCCTCCCCACTAACTCTCTACCAAAAACAGAGACAGAGAGAGCAAGGCAGATATGGTTAAAGGACAAGTGTGATGAAATTGAGAAACTAGAAAAGGAGGGTAAGTTTGAAGAAATGTATAAAACGGTAATGGAAATTGTATCCAAGAGGAAACAAGGGGGAACTCGAATGGAATTAGAGGACAAGGATGAATCACAATGAGGACAATGAGGCATCACATTGAACAGGTGTCATCATTCAGGTACCTTGGGTGTATGATTAAAGAGGATATGCGATGTGATTTAGGAGTAAAAGTGAGAATTGCAAGAGTAAAGGAGGCATTCAGCAATATAAGGAGATTGGTGAGTAGCAAAATGCAAATAGAACTGCGGAAGAAGATGGCTAATTGTGTGGAGCGTGGCTCTCTATGGAGCGGAAACCTGGACTCTCAGAAAGCAGGAAGAGAAGTGATTGGAGGCCTTTGAAATGTGGGTGTGGAGGAGGATGGAGAAGATCAGCTGGATGGATAAAGTGAGGAATGAGGAGGTACTGCGTAGAGTAGGAGGAAATAGTTATTTGTGCAACTAGTGCGCAAAGTGACAGTTTGCTGCACCGAAAGAAACGTTTACGCCCGAGCCGTAGGCGAGGGCGGAATGGTTTCTTGAGTGCAGCAGAGGAACTTTGCGCACGTATTTCACATTAAGTTTTTCCTACAGTTACCATTGAATATGAAAAGTGGGTAATTATGGGTAAAATTTCCTGAAATGCATCAAATGTTTTTCTGTGTAATTTTATTATTGATAAAAACCTTAATTTATTGTCAAATTGAATAAAAATGTTGTCCTTGGTTATAATATCTACTTAATGCTGTGCGCGTTGTGCTTGGTTGCACCTCTGCTCACTATAGCAGCCACAGCAGTCACTCTTACCAACTTCATTTTGATTTTGCTGCACTGTTGCTCCATATAACCTACTAAGTATTTTGCGTTGCCATGTTGCAAATCTGGAATGCAGAAAAATTTTTCCCACGCTAGAGCGGAAAAGTGATTCTTTGCGTTCTGTAATCAGTGCAGCAATGGCCACTTTTCAACGTAACTGTAGGAAAAATGAATATTATGGCAGTGATAAGGAGACGAAAGCGGAACTGGCTGGGACACTTGCTGAGGCATGGCGGACTACTTGTGGAGAGGAGACAATGGAAGGGACTGTGCAAGGAGGGAGGGTGCTGGGACGAAAAAGAGTGAAGTTGGTGGATGATATCAGGGAGGAGGGAAAGTACTCCAAGATGAAGAGAATCGCACAGGACAGAGAGGAATGGAGAAGGAGCAATCATGTTTAGACCTGCCCTAGGGCAGAACACCAGTAATAATAATAATACTAGTAGTTCTGTGAACAGTAGACCTCGCGCAGTTATAAACCACAGCCTCCTCTTATACTGTCCATCAGAGTAAATCCTGTCTGTATGTGGTGTCGGCGAGATATCGGTGTGAAAACGGCTAATGGCTGTTGGGGTTGGTGTATCAAAAATGCTAACATCAAAAGCTGATCTCCTTCAAGACATACTGGCAACAGGACAGCCCGAGTTCAAAGCAGAGAAAGGTCGAGAGAAAATACTATGTAATTTTGGTTATTTATTGCATGCGTTAGTGCATTCAATGAGGGATGCAATTAATAGTCCACACAGCAGCTGATTTTTCACAAAGTTACATTGAGGTATTGAATTGCATGCAACATGGCATGCAATTTATAATCCACTCAATCTGTAGGATAATTTCCATCTGTAGGATAAATATACTAGTAGTTCTGTGAACAGTAGACCTCACGCAGTATTCTCATCCACAAGTACCTGATTGAAACTATAGACCTTATGGAAATACAGCAATAGACTGGCTTCTCCACACATCTGTGTAATCACTTGTCAGCTGATTTATGATGAATAATTCTATAGTCGGATTTTTACTTTTAATATTGGCGTATGAAGGAGGCTCCTTTCCATTTTATATTATCCTTCAAATGTAAAATCTCCAAAAAAAACCTTGTGTATACGTCGACGCGCAATTAAAAAAAGAACATACCTGTCAAATTTCATGAAAATCTATTACCGCGTTTCGCCGTAAATGCGCGATATATAAACATTTAAACATACAAACATGAAGAGAAATGCAAAAACCGTCGATTTGAATCTTAGACCTCACTTCACTCGGTCAATTAATAAGGATATGAATGATTTTCTCAAATTGTTTTGTTTTTTCGTAATTTCCAGGACTTGGAGCTGTCTTCAGCAAGACTACGCACTTTGTATGTTTTAAACATACAAACATAAAGAGAAATGCAAAAACCGTCGATTTGAATCTTAGACCTCACTTCGCTCGGTCAATAATACTATTTAACCTCAAAATTGTTCCAGCAGATTTTTACCTTAAATATGTGTAATGTTAGTTCGCCTCCATGGTGCACATTGGGTAACGCTAAATGGACTAGCAAATGATGGCGGTCAGACAAACTTATGTTCTCCTAACCGAAAACTACATAACATCTCAAAGAATTTGGAAACATACAGTGTATATCTTAGGCATTTGAGACTCATGAGCTATATATTTGTTGTGTATCTGCCATAAACTAAATAATAATAATGATAGGCCTACTAGCAGGTAACCCGTGCTCCGCAAGGATCTTTTTTATAACTTGACAAACTGCAAACTGGGAAAATGAAATCTTGGAAAATTGGGATTAGGTCTATAACCATCCTCGGTTAATTAAGAATCTATATGCAGAATGTCAAGTTAATGAGTTGAGTAGTTGAGACGTGATGATGCGTCATTCGTGCATTTCTTATCCCGTACGTGTAAGCCATGAGATTTCGTGTCCCATGAATGAAATTTGAACATTAATTCTGAAAAATCTATAAGGAAAATTGAAATTTGATCTTCGAGGTGCAAACATCAATTTTCCTTCTAGATTTTTCAGAATTGATGTTCAAATTTCGACATTGAAACTTACCCATATGATCCGATATCACAATAGACATTTATAATTTATCATTGTTTATTTTCAAATTAACAGGAGGGAGACCTGAAATAATTTTCTCAATTCTTGCTTAACTGAGGAATTTAATCTTATTTGAAATGAATATTGGAAATTTGCAACATATCATTTTTTTTAATAATTGTTATTTTTGGTCTGTTGGTTATAGGAGGAATGGACATTGAAGAGGTAGCCATAGTCGATCCTGAAGCTGTCCTTTATGAACCAGTTGACATAATGACTGGACTAAAAGTCGAGCAAGCCTTGGAGATCACGAAAAAGTTGAAAATTGTTGAAAAACCTGAGAGTTTGGCTGAAATACTGGTCAATTTGTACAAGGTGAGTGATTTCTTGGGGTTTGGAAGCCACCTAGAATGTGACAGATAAAATATGGTTGAACTAGAATACGATATACAACACAATATTATATACTTACTATTGCAATTCAAATTGCTTTTTCATCCAAATATCAACCAATAATTATTATCCACTTCATACTTTGGAAAATTTATTGAAAAGTATAAACATACAATTATATTACTTGAATACAATTCTTCATAGCATGAAAAAAATGTGTGTAGAGTTGGAAAAGGATAGTGCTATCTATCTATACTAAATTTATCTCTATGAAAACACAAACCCATAATTGATTTATTTCAATAATCATCACCATTACACTTTCATAGATCCTCATCCTTCTTTGTCAAAACCCATGTCTCTGCTCCATACAAAACAATAATTGGCTTTATGACTGTTTCATATACTTGTATTCCCACTCTCTTGGACAGGTTTTTGGATCTCAAATATTCATTCATTCATTTATTGTATAAAATACTATAATCATAATACAATTATGACATTGGAGGAAAAACTAGGCTGAGCCTGTACTATTTCTCTCCAAAATGTTGATAAAATGTTAATGTTGTCCAAAAGTTGAAATTAAGTAATCACACACTGCTTCGTGAGCAGTGATATTGGGTCAGAGCATGATAGCACCTGTTTGCGGCAGCTAGTTTTGCTTTTATATCAGTCTTGAATGATACTTTTTTTGGAAAAGTAATGAAATCTTTTTTTGGTTTGCAGATATTCGAGAAAGACGCCATCCTAGTAGAACTGAACCCGTTAGCACTGGATATACACAATAATTATCTGTGCCTAGATTGCAAGATGGAATTTGATGAGAGTGCCGATTACAAGCAGCCTGAGATTTTCGCCAAGAAAGACATCAGCCAATTGGATGCCAGGGAATTGGCAGCCATTAAGGAGAACATAAACTATGTGGCCCTTACTGGTAATATAGGGTGTATGGTGAATGGAGCGGGGCTTGCTATGGCTACCATGGATATCATAAAATTACATGGCGGTGAGTAAGAATTAAAGATTTTTCTTTTAATTTTCAAATGTATATGGCCTTCTAGTATAACCGTTTGTTGTCCTCCTCCTACTTTACCTCCTCCTCCTCCTTGTAAACAATTCCTTCACCTCCTCCTACTCCTCCTCTTCCTCTCCCTTCTCTTCCTTTTTGGTAGAGAGTTAGTGGGAAGGATATTTTGAATATTTTTTCCAAAGAATGAACATTGATATGTCCAAAGCTCCGCCAATTTATGTACATGCATTACAATATTATCTATAGTTATTCCAAATTGCCTTTTTCATATCATATACAGTTCAATAATTATTTTCTTAGTCTATATTATGTGAATTCAACTATAATGTTGCTGTATTGTAAGCTATTGTATATAAGTGTATAAGCCAGTATATATTGTAATCTACATAAATGAAGTAATCAATCAATCTCCCTCACTCTCTCTATCTCTCTATTTTCCAGCCCCACAGTTAGATGCCATCTTCTTCCTCTCTATCTCCTTTTACTTCTCCTCCTTCCATTCCTAATCCTGCTCCTTCTCTACCTCCTCATCCTTATCCTCGTGCATGGTGTCAGAAGTTTAATTAGACCTTTAACAGAAAAGAAAGGAAGTGGAAGGATAATGGATGAACGTTGAAGAATAATGAATCATGAAGACGTACCTATAAAGTGTCCTGATTGATACTCCTACTAATCTCCATTAATTCATATTATTTTCTAAACTGTTGACGGTCACAAATCAAACCAAGCCGTATAGTGTAGGTCTATTTCTTTTAAATTTATCTGATACTAGCAGAAAACACGTTCTCCGCAAGGTTCTATTTCAAAACTTGACATACTGAAAACTAAGACGTAATGGTATCTTGAAGAATTGAAAATAGGCATATAACCATCCTCGGTTAAATAAGAATCTATGTGCTAAATGTCAAGTTAATCAGTTGAGTAGTTGAGACGTGATGATGCGTCGGACATAATTTTCCTATCCCGTACATGTATAAGCCAGTTCATTCCTTTATTATAGTAGTTATAGATGAAAAAGGGTGAGATCACATTGGATGCGTGTATGTGCAAGTGTGAGTCATGCATATGAGCAAGCGTGCAGATGAGAAACAACATTGATATATATAGTCTCTATATATATTCTCTATATCAATGAGAAACAAAATGTGGAAAGAGCAATAGAACACTCACACTGATCGCTTGCCCTGCTGGTTGCATGCAGTGTGAGCAGCTGCATGCAAGTCACAACATGTTCCAATTTCAATGGCAATTTTCAAATTCTGTTTCTTGACTCATGCATGTTTTTTGACTTGCGCTTGCATTCAAGTGATTACACCCTGATATTTTATATCATCTACCTATCATTTCCTAAAACTTCCCCAATTTTCCCCAGGAGAACCAGCCAATTTCCTAGATGTGGGCGGTGGAGCAACTGTGAAAACAGTGGAGACGTGTTTTGAAATAATCACCAGCAACAAGAATGTGGACTGCATCTTTGTCAACATTTTCGGGGGCATCATGAGGTGTGACGTCATTGCACAAGGCATTGTAACAGCTGCTCATAAACTCAAACTTAAGCAACTTCCAATTGTCTGTCGGTTGAGAGGAACGAATGTTGCTGAGGCGAAAGCGATAATTGCTGCATCTGAAATGAGGATTTTGTCAATTGATGATTTGGATGAAGGTGCTAAAATAGCAGTGAAGGTTTCCAAGATCAGACATTTGGCTAAGGAAGCGCAATTGGATGTGAATTTCGAGTTGATCGGGATTTAGGTTAGGTTAGTTTTTGTTAAAAGTTTCGTTAGTTTTGTTATTAATGTCAAGTTTTGTATAATAATTTATGATTTTGAGTCTTTTTTATAAGAGAACAAAATTGTAACAGCCTCACATATTACAAGCTCAAACTCAAGTGACTTCCAATTGTCTGTTGGTTGAGGGGAACAAATGTCACTGAGACAAAAGCAATAATTGCTGCATCTGAAATGTGGATTTTGTCAATTATTGATGATTTGGATGAAGGTGCTAAAATAGCTGTGAAGGTTTCCAAAATTTGCCATTTGGCCAAGGAAGCTCAGTTATAGATGTCCAATTTTTAGTTGATCAGGATTTATTTTAGGTTAGTCTTGGTTACATGTAATCAATGTAACACATGCATTTGACTAAGGTCAATTTGGTTGATGTTAACTTTGTTTGTGATGTTAAATTCTGTTGTTGATTATCAATTTATGGTTTAAATAATTAGACATTTGGCTAAAGAGGCTCAGTAGGATGTCAATTTTGAGTTGATTGGGACTTTAGTTAGATTTGGGTTAGGTTGGGTTGTATAAATTTACTTCAGTTTTGGTTGAATGTAGGCCTAAAGTTTATATTGTTTATTTCGATTGATGATTTATATGAAAGAGGTAAGATGGCTGTGAATGTTTCTAATAGACATTTGACTAATATCCAGTTGCACCAAAGCCGGTTAAATTTGAACCATGATTAATTTCATGAGAACCAATCAGAGAAGCCTTAATTTTACGAGAACTAATCTGAGAAGGCCTTTTTGATAAGACAGCTTCTCTAATTGGTTCTTGTGGAATTAACCACGATTAAAATTTAACCGGCTGTTGTGCAATTGGCACTAAGAATGCACAGTTTGATGTTGTTGATTGGGATATTCTGTATTTGATTGGTTAGGTTGGGTTGAGTTGAAGTTATAATAGGTTGTAGCTTTATTATAGATTTTTATTTCATAAGAGGACCAACGTCAATGAGGCAAAAGTGATAATAGATGCATCTGAGATGAGGATTCTTTCAATATTGTATTATAAATATCAATGTATAAATAAATTGAGACAGGAAACACATGACATAGATAGATTTAAAAAACTTAGAAACTTACATTATTGTTATGCGCTTGAGATGGTTGAAGAAGGCAACACAGCTCGTCGAAAATTTCGAAACAATAATGTAAGTTTCCAAGTGTTTTTAATCTATCTTTGTCGTGTGTTTCCTTAAATAATATTGTGTCTTGTAAATATAATATTGTGTTAAGACGTGTGTCTTAATAAATATTATAAAACTGTAAAGTGTTTCTGTTATGTGCTACAAATTTATAAATAAATACATAGATGAATAGATAAATAAATATTGATAATCTTGACAGAGGGACTTGGATATCTGTCAAAGTGAAATTCGAATTGATTGGGATTGATTTGATTTGTGTGAAGTTGGGTTCAGTTCTGTTTAATTATACCTTATTTTATTGAATGTTTATTGATTTTAGCTGTATTGTTCATAATGAATAAACGTGAAATATTGAATCACTTAACTTGTATGGGTTACTTTTGTTCAAATTAAAAATATAAAAATCAAGCAATAAAAATCTTGAAGTACCCTTTCTTTTTAAAAAATTTAAAATACCTAGTTCAACAACTTCCTAGTTTCGACACTCAGGTCATATTTTCTGATATCACTATATATACCATCTTTAATAGTTGTTGAACTATTTTAAAGTTTTTGAAAAGAAAGGGTACTACACGTTTTTTATATTGTTTTTATTAATTTATAAAATTTGAACTATGAGTATATTTCAATCAGTTTTGTTCTTTATTTTGGGCCTTCAAAGGTGTTGAGGTAGATTGATATAGCCTACCAATAAATATCATAAATTTATACTATAATATAGGAAAGAACTAGCTTATAGGCTACACGTAGGGGATGGGGAAATGATGTTAGATGCATCAACACGTCTCAACTACTGGACTGATCAACTTGAAATTTTGCATGTGGGTTCTAAAGGTAGACGCACACAGATCGTCATCAGACGGACGTCACGCATCGGACGGATCGGATTATTAGATTTGATGCATTGCTTTTTCAATTGGAGTGCGCATACCTATCCGCATCCATATAGGTATGCGCACTCCAATTGAAAACAATGCATTTTTTTTTAAAACATCTTTATTGCCCATAAAAACAAAATACAAAATAAAAACTTACAAAAGAAATATTCTAGATTATAATATTATGCTATTTTACAAATAAATTAAAATTACATGGCACCACCCAGCAAGGGCAAAACCCTGACCGCTGAGTGAGCATTAAATCTAATCATCCGATCCGTCCGATGCGTGACGTCCGTCCGATGTCGATCTGTGTGCGCCTATCTTTAGGTACTTTTACACCAAAGTTATCAACAAAATATGTTAATAACTTGATCCTTATAGATTCTATTAGATTAAAACGGAACTTGACAAACACATAATGTTCATCATGTGTATGATAAGTTATGTTCAATCTAACAGAATCTATAAGGATTAAGTCATTAACGTTTTGTTAATAACTTTGGTGTGAAGCCAGCTTTAATTAACCAAGGATTGTTGATAGGCCTATTTTGAATTCTTCAAGATATTATTACATTTATTACATTCCTTAATCACAACATCAAATTAATGATTGGGAGAGAATCAACAGGATAAACCCAAAACTGTTCCTCTCCCTAATTTTGATAAAAATAGTCCAAATGAGGTTATGAAAACACTTTTATAAAGATCACAAAAATTTACAGTCCAAATAGACATTATACTAAAAATGTTGTATTTCGGTTGATCAGAAATATGAAACAAATTATTATTACACTTGAAAATGCATTAATAAATTGAAAAATATTATTAAAACACTTGATAAATTTGAAGCCAGAAAAATCACAAAAACATTCACTATCCACTAATATTAAATATTAGTAAATATTAAATATTATTAAAATACAAAATATTACATCCACTTTTCAGTTTGTCAAGTTTTAAAATAGACAGTTTGAGGTTGAGCATTGGTCGAATGAGTGGCATTGATATTATGTTGTAGATGATGCTATTTGTAAGGGGTGTTGTCAGTTTGTAGTGAATCTTAGGGTCACGTCAACACGTCAACTTGTCCCCTAAAACCAGTTTCAAAAGGGCACAGGTTGACGGGGTGTCAAGTAGTCGGGGTCGCACCTAGTCGCGTTCTCGAATCTTACTATAGTGAGGTCCACGTTATAATGGCAGTGGATAAAGATAGAAGAATAGCGATGCCGATTCTCTGCATTAATTAATTATATTTCTACACTGTCTAAAACATAATTGGCATGGTTGAGGATCTAGAAAAGGATAGTACCACCGGCTTTGTCGGATGATGGACAAGGATAGCAAAACCAAAGTTGATCAAATACTGTCATTATAACGTGGACCTCACTATAGGGTATTGAGAATGTAAAACATTATCGACTTTCCAGTTGTTTACTAGTTGCTAGGCAACCTGACAACTTCATTGTTACTTCTGTTTACTACTTCTTTTTCTTCTTCTTCTTCTTCTTCTTATTCTTCTTCTTCTTCCTCTTCATCTACTTCTTCTCCATCATCATCATCCTCTTCTTCTTCTTCTTCTTTACCACTTCACACCCCAATCTTCTTTCACTTCCCCTGCTCATATACAGCTAAAACTCTTGCTCCTCTTCCTACTCCACGTCTTTCTTCACCTCCACCTCCTCCTTGACCTCATCTTCGTTCTCCTCCACCTCCTCCTCCTCCTTCTCCACCACCTCCTCATCATCCTTCTCCATCACCAACTCTTCCTCTTACTTCATCTTCTCCTACCTCTTCATTTCACTTTCTTCCTCTCTCTTTCAACTCTGCTAATCATACTGCATTACTAGCTCTGCTCCCCCTCCTACGCCATCAACTCCTCCTCCTCCTTATTCACCACCTTCTTCTACTCCTCCTCCTTATTTCTCACCACCACCTTCTCCTCCTCATTCACAACCTTCTTCTTCTTCTACTCTTTCACTCCACGACAACCTCTGCCATCTTCTCCTCTCCTCTCACACCTCCTCCTTATTTCTCACCACCACCTTTTCCTCCTCATTCAATACCTCCTTCTTCTTCTACTCTAAAACTCCACGTCAACCTCTGCCATCTTCTCCTCTCCTCTCACACCTCCTCCTTATTTCTCACCTCCACCTTTTCCTCCTCATTCAATACCTCCTTCTTCTTCTACTCTAAAACTCCACGTCAACCTCTGCCATCTTCTCCTCTCCTCTCACTCCTCCTCCACCTCCACCTCCTCCTCATCCACCTCCTCCTCATCCTCACCCTTCTCCACCACTTCCTCCTCCTCCTTCACCTCCACCACCTTCTAATCCTCCTCCTCCTTCACAACAAAACCGTATTCAACCACCGTCTGTTTGCTCAGTTGCGACTAACATTCATTGTGAACTCCATCCATATTTTCCTCCAGTTCTTCTTCTTCTCCTCGTTCTTCTCCTTCTTCTTCTTCTTCTCGTTCTTCTCCTTCTTCTTCTTCTTCTCCTTCTCCTTTTTCTTCATCTTCTTCTTCTTCACCTTCTCCTTCTCCTTCTTCTTCTTATCCACATTCTTCTTTTTCTCCTCTTCCTCCTCCTCTTCCTTCTTCTTCTCTTCCTCCTCCCCTCCTCCTCCTCCTCCTCCTCCTCGTTCTTCTCCTTCTTCTTCTTCTTTTCCTTCTCGTTCACATATACATATTGTTTTTCTTTGTCCCCATTCTTCTTCCACCACCTACCATTGTTCGCTGTGGATTATTCTCTTTTGTCAGCAGATTCGTCCTTTGTCCTTTTGCTGTGTCCTTGCCGACACATCCTTCCGTTTTGTTGTCCTGTGGTTGTTTGTTGACGTGGTCTGTCCTTCGGACTTTTATCAATGGCAGCCGGTGGTGGTAGTAGCACAAACAGGTTTTACTCGGTGTCAAACCCAACCTGGAAGACAAGTTTAGTGAAACTATTGAACGGATTTTGGAAAATCATCGTAGAGAAAACGAGGAAATTAATAAAAAACTGAAAGAATTGTGAGTGTTTTTAATGTTTCAACTATTTCTTATCATAATTTGTTGATGTTTTATCGAGGTTTGTAAATCTATGAAAGAATTGTGAGTTCTTTTTAATGTTTCAACTATTTCTTATAAATTTTTCATGTTTTTTCGAGGTTTGTAAATCTATATATATAAAAGCGAAATGGCACTCACTCACTTACTGACTGACTAACTCACTCACTCGTAGAACTAAAAATCTACCGGACCAAAAACTTTCAAATTTGGTAGGTATGTTCAGTTGGCCCTTTAGAGGCACACTAAGAAATCTTTTGGCAATATTTCAAATCTAAGGGTGGTTTTAAAGGGTTTAAAGTTCGTCTTTAGCATGTATATTCTTCTTCTTATTCTCTTAATTATAATTGAAAAATGTCCATACCATAATTATGTTAATATAGAACTATAATCTAGAGAGAGTACCTCTTCGAAACAGTTGTTAACTGGTAACTAAATTAATAATTTTGTCAGGTTGGCATTAAGTTGAGTTGACTTTGTTAGGTTGGCACCAAGTTGAAGATTAAATCCCGGAAAAATTGATTGGGCACTGCTACCTCAATCAGAGCTATTCCTGGGAATATTATATTACTAGCCGTCAGGCTCGCTTCGCTCGCCATATCCGTTTAGCCAGACGTTTAGTCTGGACCCCCGACTGGATCGTCCTAACATAATATGATAAAAATACTCAAATGAAAAATGAAGGCAAGCGAAGCGAGCCTGCTGATCTCATTCTTGGACGATCCAGTCGGGGGTCCAGGGGTGAAGCCCCCTGGCTCGACGGATATGGCGAGCGAAGCGAGCCTGACGGCTAGTGGTTCAATATTACAATACAGTAGGGAAACAATAGCGTAAGTAGATATTCCATGGTATAGGGAATTTATGTCGCAACTTTTACTGTTATCTCAAGCCGATTACTGTTGATTATTGTCAATTTTTACTGTTTTGTTGGGGTGATAGTGTATGAACGGCACAATTTGAGAGACTACTAGCGTCACACAGTTGCTTAGGAAAAACTATGTGGACTTTTGGCTTGAGATAACAGTAAAAGTTGCGACATAAATTCCCTATACCATGGAATATCTACTTACGCTATTGTTTCCCTACTGTATTGTAATATTGAACCACTATACCATGGGATATCTACTTCGTTATCTATGGGTATCTGCTATCGTTTCTCTGTGATATTATTTTGTAGATAAGGGCTACCTTATCTAGAAAGGTAACTCACTCTTTTTAAAGTTACATAAAAATTGAAAAGTATTCTTAAAATGTATGTATTTAGAGCTACTTACTTTTAGTAGCCACTTATTTGGATGTGATTTTTTGTGTAGTTGAGAAGTTGATATTGTGGTAAATATTAAATAAAAAGACTACATAACTGTCAAAGTAGAACTATTTAGATCTATATAGTGAGGGTTCACGTTATAATAGCAGTGTTTGATTAGCAATGGTATTGCTATCCTTGTCTACCATTCAACAAAGCAGATAGCGCTATCTCTTTCTCTCTTTGCTCTGTTGCCAGATCGTCCTTCAACAATGTAGAATTATCAATTCATTAACTAAATATTTCATCTTAATTTTGAAAATTCATTATGAATTATTGAAAAATATCATTACTTGCTGAATGAAACATAATTGATTTTTTAAACGAGAATGAACCTGTATCAACTATCGTCTATAGAAGGCATTGACAAGACGTGAGGTGGAGGAGGAGGAGAAGGAGGTGGAGAAGAAGAAGGAGGTGGAGAAGAAGAAGGAGGAGGAGGAGGAGGAGGAGGAGGTGGAATGGAGGGGAAGGAAGCAAAGAAGGATAGCAACACCAATGTTAATCAGATACTGCCATTATAATGTATAGAACAAGAACAACCACAACATGATACAGTATCAACACAATATGATACAGTATCATCTCAACTTGATACACAACACTGTGATTTGATACATTCGCTATCTGCTTTGTGGAATGATAGACAAGGCTTGCAACACTAATGTTAATCAAATACTACCATTATAACGTGGACCTCACTATAATATTAACTATACCATCTAGTACCGCTAGTATCGGGTATGAGAAAATTGTATTAAAACTAGAAATTGCATGTTTTTTTAAAATCAAATTACAGTCAGTCTGTAAAGGCCTGACTGACAAAGAGTAATTAAATTTCCCAAACTATAGCATTGTATGACATGCTGTAGATATAGTTTCTTCCTCCTAATATTTTCCTTATCATATTTCTATCCACCACCTTCTTCCTTCTATTCCATTCCTACTCTCCCTCTTCCTCCTGATTCTTTAGGAATTATTGTAGTATCTCCTGTAATATTCCTATTTTTTATATGCATGCAATTGGATCACCTGTCGTCATCATATCATACACTTTTTCCTGTCATTTCTTTTATTTTCTGCAACTCCTTCTTCTCACCCTTCTTCTTCTTCTTCTTCTTCTTCTTCTTCTTCTTCTTCTTCTTCTTCTTCTTCTTCTTCCTATTCTTCTTCTTTCTTCTTCTTCTTCTTCTTCTTCTTCTTCCTCTTCCTCTTCCTCTACCTCTCCCTCTTCTTCTTCCTCTGCTCCTTTAGCTGACATTTCCCGATACCTTTATGTTAGCACAAATTTTTTGTAGGTAGCCTACCCTTGCGTGAATTTATGAACAGTATGATAGAAAGTATTCTAATAGACCTGTCTATCAAATAATGTATTTCATGTCATACCTACATTTTTTGTCAATTTTTATTTTGCTCTTATTGTCTTGGAACATCCACTATTATGCTGAGAAAATTGTGAATATGCAGCAGTAGATTTTAGGCTTCAGTCTCTGAACTACTGTGCTGGTAGCTACATCTTTTCGTTTCCAATTTCTTTTACAACTTCTCCATCTTCTTCTCCTTCTTTTTTTCTTCTTCTTCTTTTTCTTTTCCTTCTTCTTCTTCTCCTCCTCAATCTTCTTCTTCTTCTTCTTCTTCTTCTTCTTCTTCTTCTTCTTCTTCTTCTTCTTCTTCTTCTTCTTCTTCTTCTTCTTCTTCTTCTTCTCCTCAATCTTCTTCTTCTCCTCAATCTTCTTCTTCTCCTCAATCCTCTTCTTCTTCTTCTCCTCAATCCTCTTCTTCTTCTTCTCCTCAATCCTCTTCTTCTTCTTCTTTTTCTCCTCAATCCTCTTCTTCTTCTTCTTCTTCTTCTTCTTCTTCTTCTTCTTCTTCTTCTTCTTCTTCTTCTTCTTCTTCTTCTTCTTCTTCTTCTTCTTCTTCTTCTTCTTTCTGTACTACTTCTTCTTCTTCTTCTTCTTCTTCTTCTTCTTCTTCTTCTTCTTCTTCTTCTCCTCCTCAATCTTCTTTTTCTTCTTCTTCTTCTTCTTCTTCTTCTCGTCATCCTTCTCCTTTTAGTACGGTACTTCTCTCATCAAAACTGCTGCATCTTCTATATTTTTCTATTCTACTGTATTCTTCTCATTAGAACAAACGACAAAACCAAATGTATTAGAAAGATTTTAAATAAATTTGAAATTTTCCAGACGTACCCACCCTCCGGAGGATATAGAAAAGCCTGAACTACCCTATACAAGTGACAGTGAAGAATTTGAGGAATTTGTGAAAGAGTCTACTATTAGAAATAAGAATCTGATCAAGGTAAGAAAAGAAGTTTGACATCTTCCAGTCATCTTGATATAGTATTATATAAATGTAAAATCCCCACATTTTAACAGTAGGCTATCTAATTTACATGGAGCCTATTTATAAGAACACTATATCCTATACTATTAAACGAGCAATTTCTGTTTATATGTTCAGATATTTAGATGTTTATATGTTTTCGCCCCACTTGGAAGTAATGAGCTGGTTTTCTTGCGTCATATGGAGGCCGAAAATGATTGTTTTCTGACCAGGCCGGTAAAAATTTTACGGCCCTAGGGCTGTAAAATAACCTTGAAGACAGCTGATTCTGATTTGATGTGAACGTGATTACAAAATGGTTTATGAAACGGAATCAGTTTATGCTTCTAGAATTATTGAATAAGTATTCTGCAATAAGATACTATCATTTTATTTGGATGAATAGAATACAGATAATATAAATAATATAAACTATTCAAATTCGATTTTCAGAGTAGGATAGAACTTCTAACCTAAACTTCCGAAGTCAACGACAACAAGCATTGTTGACGTTGACATTCAGATTGGTCAAATTTCAAGTGTGCTAAAACAGCTGATCAAAAAACTTTTCATTATTTGTGTTTATTATTCAAGAATCAAAATATTTATAATAATATCATCTTATTGTCATTTGGAAGAATAAAAAGTATAAACTCAACCTCTTACATGATTGAACATAATCTTTTGGTTATTTAGACAAATCAGAATAAAAAATAAAAATACTTGGACAATTTCCTGATATTCAGATTACCTCAGATTTGCTACAGCTATCACCTTCCTGTTTTGCTTTCGGAAGTGCCTAATAAACAATTATTCTCATATTAATATAGTTTATTTTTCTGTGTGGCGAAAAATAACGTTCTCACCATGGGCAAAAATGTTTTTTCGGCTCTCAATCTTTTCTAGTCCTCGGCTTGAGGCCTCGGACTTGAAAACCGATTTCGAGCCGGAAAAATCTCATTTTCGGCCCTAGGTGCGAAATATACTATTGTATTTCACCGGATCTCGAAAACAGCTCTAACGATTCGCACAAAATTCAGAACATAGTAGGCTTATAATATAAAAATTCATTGCACTAGGTCTCATTCCTGGGAAAACTCGCTGAAAGACATTAAAAGGATTTATTCATCCTTGGAAAAACAGCTGGTAATTTTGTCGTCTGTTGATGACTGAAGTTAGTGAGCGAGTGCCTGTGTGTGGGACTGAGACAAAATATGGCTGTTGAACTTTTGTAATCATTCAATCAGGTACTTAGTGCCGGTTGCAAAAAAGTCGGGCTATTTTCAATCCTGATTAATTCCAGTAGATCCATCTTTTTTTAATGGTCTTCTCTGATTTGGTTCACGTGAAATTAATCAGGATTGAAATTTAACCGGATTTTGTGCAGCCAGGCCTTTGTGAGGGAAATTTTTGCATTCCTCTGGGAATTAATCTCAATTTTTTATTCTTTTGTACTCCAGATCGAAGCTCGGTCCCCGATATTGTTCTAATGAACCGTAATAAAATATTATTTCACAATAATATTAAAGGGTTCTAAAAAAAAATAAGAATTATTTATCAAATAATAAGTTACAGTATGTTTGAAAGATCAAAGATCTCCTTTGAAATGAAAGTAACAATAAATTATGGCAAGTTTAAAAACGGTGGTGAATGATAAAAATTTGAAATATTGCAACGTACCTCTATTTAATTATAATGAGAACCTATAATTTACTCATAATATCAAAGAGAAAATATAGAACAGAAAAATATTCTATGGTATAGGTCGTTTATGTTCCAAATTTCTTCTCCAATTACTGTCGACTACTGTCTATGATTAGTGTGTTGTTGGGAGTGTAAGAGTGTAAGAAGGGCACAGTATGAGAGACTACCAGCATCACATAGCTTCACCAAAAACAACTACTAGGACTATCGGCTTCAGTTAACACTCACATTTGCAACATAGACACCCTATACACTGTCTATTATTAGTGTGTTGTTGGGAGTGTAAGAGTGTAAGAAGGGCACAGTATGAGAGACTACCAGCGTCACATAGCTTCACCAAAAACAACTACTAGGACTATCGGCTTCAGTTAACACTCACATTTGCAACATAGACACCTATACACTGTCTATTATTAGTGTGTGTTGGGAGTGTAAGAGCACAGATAAACTAAGTCCTATAGTATGGGACAGTACCTATATATGGTAAGAGTGTAAGAAGGGCACAGTATGAGAGACTACCAGCGTCACATAGCTCACCAAAAACAACTACTAGGACTATTGGCTTCAGTTAACACTCACATTTGCAACATAGACACCCTATACACTGTCTATTATTAGTGTGTTGTGGGAGTGTAAGAGTGTAAGAAGGGCACAGTATGAGAGACTACCAGCGTCACATAGCTTCACCAAAAACAACTATTAGGACTATCGGCTTCAGTAACACTCACATTTGCAACATAGACACCCTATACACTGTCTATTATTAGTGTGTGTTGGGAGTGTAAGAGCACAGATAAACTAAGTCCTATAGTATGGGACAGTACCTATATATGGTAAGAGTGTAAGAAGGGCACAGTATGAGAGACTACCAGCGTCACATAGCTTCACCAAAAACAACTACTAGGACTATCGGCTTCAGTTAACACTCACATTTGCAACATAGACACCTATACACTGTCTATTATTAGTGTGTTGTTGGGAGTGTAAGAGTGTAAGAAGGGCACAGTATGAGAGACTACCAGCGTCACATAGCTTCACCAAAAACAACTATTAGGACTATCGGCTTCAGTTAACACTCACATTTGCAACATAGACACCCTATACACTGTCCATTATTAGTGTGTTGTTGGGAGTGTAAGAGCACAGATAAACTAAGTCCTATAGTATGGGACAGTACCTATATATGGTAAGAGTGTAAGAAGGGCACAGTATGAGAGACTACCAGCGTCACATAGCTTCACCAAAAACAACTACTAGGACTATCGGCTTCAGTTAACACTCACATTTGCAACATAGACACCCTATACACTGTCTATTATTAGTGTGTTGTTGGGAGTGTAAGAGTGTAAGAAGGGCAGAGTCTGAGAGACTACCAGCGTCACATAGCTTCACCATAAACAACTACTAGGACTATCGGCTTCAGTTAACACTCACATTTGCAACATAGACACCCTATACACTGTCTATTATTAGTGTGTTGTTGGGAGTGTAAGAGTGTAAGAAGGGCACAGTATGAGAGACTACCAGCGTCACATAGCTTCACCAAAAACAACTATTAGGACTATCGGCTTCGGTTTACACTCACATTTGCAACATAGACACCCTATACACTGTCTATTATTAGTGTGTTGTTGGGAGTGTAAGAAGGGCACAGTATGAGAGACTACCAGCGTCACATAGCTTCACCAAAAACAACTACTAGGACTATCGGCTTCAGTTAACACTCACATTTGCAACATAAACGCCCTATACCATGGAATATCACCACACAGTATCAACACAAAATGATACAGTATCGCCTCAACTTGATACACAACACTACAATTTGATACAAAACTTCCAAACTTTGAATGAATTCTACAAACCATGGCATATTTTCTTATGCTATCTTTTCTCTATTATTATAACAACAAAATGACAACCTAATAATTAATTAATTGATTTCTATATTGATTGATACAATGAGTACATCATCAAAATGATAGGGAGAGAAAAAATAAGGTAACCTTGTGCTATTCCTCTCCCAAATTTAGATAAGGTTACACATAGTCCCAAATAGGTTGAGTCTTGTAGTTGTTCACTTCACAACATTTCAAGTTCTCAAGTATTCTCACAAAGTAGATTTTTTAATTCAGATGCTTCAAAAAAAACATAGATGTAATCCTGTATCTATGTAAAGTGTGTTCAATTTCCTGTAATGTATATTTTTGAGGAATAAAGCTAATTTGATTTGATTTGATTTGAATCATTAATGAGGATAAATAATAACTATTATATCAAACGAAAATCTCAATTGAATTCTGTAAATCAGCCCGAAGACTTCTGCTACTGCAAATAATGACAACAGGGTAAACAGCTAGATGGAAATTCGATGAGTGCTACTATACAAAAGTTATTTGTCAGTCCGGGAAATTTCCATCTGTAGGATAAATATACAAGTAGTTCTGTGAACAGTAGACCTCACGCAGTATTCTCATTTACAAGTACATGATTGAAACTATAGACCTTATGGAAATACAGCAATAGACTGGCTTCTCCACACATCTGTGTAATCACTTGTCAGCTGATTTATGATGAATAATTCTATAGTCTGATTTTTACTCTAATATTGGCGTATGAAGGAGGCTCCTTCTTCCTTTTATATTATCCTTGAAATGCAAAATTTCCAAAAACATTGTATATTGTCACCTGGTCATATGGGACATATATATGATTCATATATTTATCTCATATTGATCAGGATTTTAGAGTTTTATTTACGAAAAGTTTAATGAACGGTGTTTCTGCCTTTGAACAGTTTTGTCATCGACAGAAAGATTGTTTATTTCACTTGTTATCAAAATTATTGTAGTTTCTCTTTTGTTTTTCATAAACAAACGTGCTCGGCTTGTGCGACTGATAAAAATATGTATTTGAAATGGCTTCATGTTTGGCATTGACTGAGTTATATATTAATACCAAAATTTTACTAGTGGTGTGTGAGCTCGTTCGTTAGGACTGAGAGTAAAAGTCCGGCTGTTCTGGTGAAGGGGATAGATTTTGTTCTTGTTTTATAATACAGTTTTCCTGTCACAGTTCGGGCAGTTTAAAGAGAATTGTATTATTGAATAAGAAGGGATCTGAACCCACTTCATTAGATCAGTTTTTTTTATTTATTTTTCATTAATAATTAACGTCGCGATTAACCAGTGGATGCCAAATTGGGGGCCATTATCAAAAAGGTAGGTGACTACTGAGTCATTGCTTTAATTTTTCCATAACCACAACAAATTTATCTTCACTAGCAGCCAAGCGAGTAGCCCTTGAAATATTCATATTTTTATTGTTATTCATAATTATAATTATAATTCTAATTTTTTTGTACAAATAATTTATTGTTTTGTTTTAATTATCAAAACCAGTACGATCATTTCTTGTTTTCATTTCCCACCTTTTACATACTCGGTGTAGGCACATATTGCTTACATATTTAGTGGAGGTTTATCCTGCCATCCATATTGCTTTACATAATTGGTGGAGGCGCCGGGTATGTAAAAGGGTATGTTGGTCGTTCCTGAAAGTTTGGTGACAACTGTATTGAAACAATATCATGATTCTTTGCAGTTCGGGGGACATTTAGGGATAGATAAAACGTTGTCTAAAATCAAGGATAGGTATTATTGGCCTACTGTCAGGAAAGATGTAGTTGAGTATGTGAAATCATGTGAAGTTTGTCAAAAGGCAAAGGTGTCGAGGTTGAAACCGGCTGGATTTTTGAAACCTATAACAATTTCAGGTGAGCCTTTTCATACAATCTGTATAGATGCAGTTGGTCCATTATCGAAAAGTAATAATTGCCAGTATATTTTGGTAGCGGTAGATAGGACGACGAGATTCGCATTCTGTAAACCAGTGCACGCTGTTGATGCTAAGAATACTGCTAAGTTCATTTTAGATTTTGCGTCTTTATATGGATTACCTAAAGTTATTCACACAGATAATGGGTCAAATTTTCGAGCTGAAATTTTCAAGGATTTTGTGTATCATTGGGAGTAGAGCAGAAGTTCGGTTCTGCTTATATGCCTTCCACTCAGGGTGTAACAGAGCGGTATAATGACACTTTAGTAACTATGTTGCGATGTTACGTATCTGGTGATCAGTCTAATTGGGCGAGCTGTATTAGGCATGTATGTTTTTCTTATAATATAGCAGTTCAAGATTCAATTGGGTTTTCGCCGTATTACTTGGTGTTTGGATTCGTTCCTAGAAGTCCTGTGGATATTGCTTTCCTTCCTTCTTCTATTTGTAGGGATAGGTTAGAGGAGTTAAAATCGTTAGCAAAGGTCCGTGAGAGATTACCGGAGATATTAAGAGAAGTGCAGGAAAAACAAAAAGATAGTTTTGATAAAAGACATTACAATTGGTTGACGCTTTGTCTAGGGCGCCAGGGAAAAAGGTTATTGAGAACGATTTTTTTGAATTCTCTTTTGTCATTACGAGCGAAGAAATAATTCTCTACAGAATCAACTTATTAGAGATGATGCGCAAGAATCCGCTAACATGATTACTAGTATAAATATAGGATTATTGCAAAAACAGGATCCGTTTTTGAAAAAGATATATGACGCTTTGTTGGATTTAGAGTCAGCGGAGAGAACTATTGCACGAAAAGCTAGAAATATGTTTTAAGAGATGACATATTGTACTACAAGGAAGCACAGGTCAAAAGCGCAGCCTTATTTTTGTTGGTCGTTCATTGAGTGACAAACGTTATGATACTTTTAAACGTTCACTAATAGAAATTCATAATGAAGCTGTTATAAGACAATTATATTTTTGATGGATGAATTTATTTATTCACTTTTATTTTGACTTGAATTTATTTCTCAATAAAAATATAACTAGAGTATAAGTTTTTATATTCTGATTATTTATTGTATGATTGTGATTTTGTTTTCATATGACTCATATATTGTTCTGATTTCAGAATTGTTCCAGTATATATATATATAGGCCTATGCACTTCTAATAAATTGTATCATTTCTAGGTTTCTGATTAATAATATATGCTAACCAGCCAGTCCAGTTGTTAATTGTAATATTCACGTCGAGTTTATTAATATTATTGTAAACGTTTCTCTTGATTTTTTTTTATTACGATTTATTTGCGGTTGCTTCAAGTAGAGTTTTTTTTGTTTGTAAGAGGTTCTGTTACGCATAAACATGTCAATTATGGTACATTTTGCGTCATTTCTCATTCTCACGACTTTCACGGCGCAACTGGAGGCAGTCAGGGTCTTCGTGGGAGTTTTCTACAAGGAGCTACGTCACGCTGTAGCGTATGAATCATCGGTTCCACTAACATACGAGGTAGATTTCCCGGCAGCTCAGCTCGACATCTTGCAGGCGGAAAGGGTGTTCTGGCCTAACTGTCAACAAGAGGATTGCAGTTTAGCGGATGCGGTAGAAGTTTTGTATAATTCTACAAACGGAATTCTTCGCAACAGTCATGCTGCTTTCAACTCTTCAATTCGTTTGGGAACTCAAGCTTCACGAAAGACCAGAGCGATCGATGTTGTCGGCGATTTTCTTCATTTTTGTTGCGCGGTCGCGACGGATGGGGAACTTCATAAGCTGGAATTCAACGAAAAACATGTAGCTGATCACCTCAACGCATTCCAAGGGTTGGTTGCAGACGACCACAAAGATTTAATTCGGATTTCTCGCAACTTGAGGCAGTTTGCTGGAAATTTTTCTCAGCAATTTCACGATGCGTATAGCAAATTAACAGACAGTATGAGATTATTCGTACAACAGAATGTATCGGAGGAGAAAACACTGTTCACAAACCAGTTATTAATTTACATTTTTCACCTCTACTCACATGTAAATATTTTATCACGGCAGGAATTCATAAATACTGCGAAGGAACGCTGTGATAAAAAGCTTTTACCCTTTTCGCTGGTACACCCCAATTTATTACGTTCAGATCTCTTCAGATTGGAGAAAGGATATAAGTCGAAAGGACACCAGTTAGCTATACCTCTATCGGATTTGCAGCGATATTTTGATCTTCCACTTACGACTTGCGTGGTGAAGGAGAACTCCATGGTGTTTAGCTTAAAAGTACCGTTGGTCAGCATCGGCGGACAGTTTCAATTGCACAAGTATGTGAGGACACCTATGTATTTCGACGGCCAGATTTGTCAGCTTCAGCAGCAGGATTTCGTTTTGGCGCGGAGACAGGAGGACGGTGAGATTCAGGTCATCTCGGGAGATCATCTCTCTTCTTGTCGGGCACAGGACGATTTCTTATGCTATCTTCCGCGGCTGGTGCATGGAGGACATATGTCATCGAGATGTATGCATCACTTGTTTGCGGCGACAGAGCTGAAGGACATCCAACAATATTGCAGTTTAAGCTGTCGTCCAGCTAAGCAGGAGTTGGAGATCGTCGAATTTTCGCCTTCGGAGTATATCGTCGCGAATATACAGGCCAACACTACAGTCACTTGCGAAGGAGGTTCGTTTCATCATCTTCAACCTATTCCGGGAGCAATGTATGTGGTTTTACCCTGTCATTGCGAGATTTCGGTCGGCGGGAGAATAATGGTGAGAAAGACTTTTCCGTGTGACGCAAATGTTGATAAACAACCTCAGGTTCTCCATTACTTACCTTTGCATTGGGTTAAGTTTAATTCGTTGAAAATTGATGTTTTGCAACCGCATTTCAATCCTAATTTTGTTAATTTTAGCGAAATTTTAAAAACTGATATAGATATAAAGGTTCCGGAATTTACAGTTCAAGACGTAATATCGTCAGATATATTTCACAAAGTAGATCTTCCAAATTCTTGGGGAGATGTTGTAAATTCCTCTAGTTTTGTTTTTTATATATTATTTGGCTGGTTAGGGTTTTTAACTTTATTCTGTGCATATTTAGGCATCAAGTTGTATGTGTGTAAATTATCTGCTGTAACGGTAGCACAACCCAAGATACATATAATCGATAGTTAGGAGTTATATAGTTACTTTTTGATGGATTAACTGTTTTATTGTTTTTTTTTCTTGACTATAATTATAGTTATGAGTCATAATGTACTTATAAAGTTTTTTTTTTTCTCGATTTTTATTGCAGCTTTTGAAGTAGTTCAATGTTGATTCACAAATAAATTATTGTCAATTGAGATTTTCTTTTCATAATAAGTTGAATATTCATGTATATTAATGGGTATAATATTGAAAGTTAGTTTCATATATAATCAATGTTATTGTGCAGCATTGTTTCATTTTGATTTTGATTTGAATGTTTGTAATTAGTTTGAGTAACCTACCTTTCTATGTAAATGTTTGATTTCAATGTATAGTAGCATTATCAAGTCAATCAGGCACACGTTTGTTTCCGAGTATATTATTTTGTTTAATCATTATTATTTTTTTTTGTTCCCCTCTTGACACAGACTCAGGGACGAGTCTTTCAGCGGGATGGGTGATGTGTCACCTGGTCATATGGGACATATATATGATTCATATATTTATCTCATATTGATCAGGATTTTAGAGTTTTATTTTACGAAAAGTTTAATGAACGGTGTTTCTGCCTTTGAACAGTTTTGTCATCGACAGAAAGATTGTTTATTTCACTTGTTATCAAAATTATTGTAGTTTCTCTTTTGTTTTTCATAAACAAACGTGCTCGGCTTGTGCGACTGATAAAAATATGTATTTGAAATGGCTTCATGTTTGGCATTGACTGAGTTATATATTAATACCCAAAATTTTACTAGTGGTGTGTGAGCTCGTTCGTTAGGACTGAGAGTAAAAGTCCGGCTGTTCTGGTGAAGGGGATAGATTTTGTTCTTGTTTTATAATACAGTTTTCCTGTCACAGTTCGGGCAGTTTAAAGAGAATTGTATTATTGAATAAGAAGGGTATTATTGAATAAGAACCCACTTCATTAGATCAGTTTTTTTTATTTATTTTTCATTAATAATTAACGTCGCGATTAACCAGTGGATGCCAAATTGGGGGCCATTATCAAAAAGGTAGGTGACTACTGAGTCATTGCTTTAATTTTTCCATAACCACAACAAATTTAATCTTCACTAGCAGCCAAGCGAGTAGCCCTTGAAATATTCATATTTTTATTGTTATTTCATAATTTATAATTATAATTCTAATTTTTTTGTACAAATAATTTATTGTTTTGTTTTAATTATCAAAACCAGTACGATCATTTCTTGTTTTCATTTCCCCACCTTTTACATACTCGGTGTAGGCACATATTGCTTACATATTTAGTGGAGGTTTATCCTGCCATCCATATTGCTTTACAATATACGTCGACGCGCAATTAAAAAAGGAACATACCTGTCAAATTTCATGAAAATCTATTACCGCGTTTCGCCGTAAATGCGCAACATATAGACATATAAACATTCAAACATGAAGAGGAATGACAAACCGTCGACTTGAATCTTAGTCCTCACTTCGCTCGGTCAATTAATAAGGATATGAATGATTTTCTCAAATTGTTTTGTATTTTTTCTGATCTCCAGGACTTGGAGCTGTCTTCAGCCAGACTACGCACTAGTGCTATATACTCGCCAACCGAGCATCTACTAGAAAGGGCCAAAACAAAATATATTCAATATTTGAACAGCAAGGGCTGTGGAATGGACAGGCAATGATTACATCAGCTAAGTAAGTGATATTACAATTTTTTTAATCTAAAATTTGCGTATTTATTATAAAATTTTAGGAACATCCACTTAAATTTGATACTTTTTTATTCATTTACATCGAGTATACAAGTCAAACTCTATTATTATAGCTCAACACTTGAATAATTGAAATTGAAAAATAATAAAGTTAGCGATAAAATCATAAATTTGAATGACTATCATTCTTAGGGTCGTATGCACGGTTTAGGTTACGCTTATCTATCTAGTATCATCCATAATCTATAAATATCGGGGGACCGAGCTTTGCTCTGGAGTGTAAAAGCATAGAAAATTTGTAACGAAAGATTTAATTTAAAGTTTATATTTATCTATTCATTTCCTCAGTTGTACAATTATTTTTACAGTTATATGAGGAGGCACAACGCAAAGGGCTTATGCCCTTTTCAAATTTATACTACAGTCCAAATCAAAATCTAGGTTAAGCTACTATCACTCATCAAAATAACAATTTATTCACACTTCAAAAAACAAACACATCATCAATTACAATAATAGATATACTATAAATTCTATTTACTATGATTTACTATGTTTGCTACAATATTTGTTTATAACTATTCTACACTAACAGCATCTAGTTACTATTTTGGACTTTCTGAAGTAAACATGTTTTCTAAAAAAAGAGAAATAAACAAAAATAAGTTTCTCTTGCTGAATTTTTCTTCTCGTGAGATCAGCTGGATGATCCCACACATGCACTCGTTCACTCTCTTCCATTACGGTATCGACAGACGACAAAATTTCCAGCTGTTTTTCCAAGGACGTATTTATCCTTTTAATGTCCTTCAGCGAGTTATCCAAGGGTTGAGACCCAGTGCAATCGAATCTTCATATCATAAACCTACTTTGTTCCAAATTTCGTGAAAATCGTTAGAGCCGTTTTCGAGATCCGTTGAACATAAATATATACCCATATAACCACATAACCATATAAATAAATATATAGAAATCGCTCGCTTAATATAATAATATCTATATATAATAAGGAAAGAACTGGCTTATAGTTGTAGGGGATAGGAAATTCACTTATGACGCATCATCACGTCTCAACTACTCAACTCATTAACTTCACATTTTGCATATACATTCTTTATTCACCGAGGATGGTTATAGGTCTATTTTAAATTCTTCAAGATCTCAGTAGGTAAAGTTTTTGATGAAACCCTTGTGGAGCACAGTCTACCTGCTGGTTGTTTAATAAATGTCATATTAAAGACTAGGGTACCAAAAATATTTATTTTATATAAGTAATAAACTGAATTTGAGAGCAAATAGCAATATATTCTTCAAGAATATTTATTTTCAAGTAATAGGCTAAATTTTATAGCAAATAGCAATATATTCTACAAAGAATATTTGTTCTATATATTTATTTTCAAGTAATATGCTACATTTTAGAGTGAATATGTTGCAGAAACTATTTTCCTACCTTTAATAATATCGGTGTGCTGAAGACTTTCAACTTCACAAAGAAATAAGAACTCTTGTAACCATCTTGAAGGACATATTCTGACATTTCAAATTTGTAACACATACATTGATTTTTCTGTATCCTCTCTTGTTTTTCTTCTCTTTCTTCTATGCACTTTTTCCTCTAGTTGCACTCATTGTAACACCTTTTATATATTTCATAAATCATGTTCCACCTTGATAAACCTGTCTTTTATTTGAAGGAAGCTTATTCAATAGCCTCCATACATAAAGCTCATTGAAGAAGTGCTAGAGCTTTATGTGTTAACTTTGCAAAACTCTTTGATAATAAATTCAAATTCAAATTTTCACTGCACAAAGAAGCGGCTTTCAATGACCTTTTTTGGAGTTTAAACCAGACAAACGAGCAGTTTTGAACTATTATATTTCATTTTTTTCAATGTCACCCAGTACTTCAAGTTCAGTCCATGTAGAATTTTTTAGTTGCATCAAGTCTGGGTTACAAACAGGGCTCAAGTTAATTTTGTAACAGTTTTTATGAGTTGGGTTTTCTACTGTAAAAATTTTAAGAAAGTTGTATTAATCTCAATTATTGTAGCCTGCTTTTGTTATCGGATGGGCACGTTGTGTCAACTGTCGGTCCCGGCTGAAGTATGACAGTCGTAAGGCCCATTGACGGCTTAAATTATATATATTCAGGCGGTGGGACCTTCCCGCAAGGGACTCCCCACCAACAAAAGCCATACGAATTTACTTTTTACTATTTATTAATTCTCAATTTGTGATTCGACTCTATAGTATAACATGCATGATTAAATCATCTGAATATTTTTGTTTGAATTCTAAAATAGTTTGGTATTGTAATTTATTAAGATTACATCACGTTGGTTTTTCTACTAGACGTACTAATACTTACATATTAATTGTATGTTGTATTATCAACTCTTTATAAGACAATTATTATTCCAATCTACATCTCTGGAAACAATATTGAATGTTGCTGATGAATAGCTGAAATTATAATAATATTCGATTACAGTCACTCAATAAAAATATTTAAAATATATAACAGTAAATTATATTATATATTATATAATTGTATATAATAAATAAATTATATAATTGTTCCATATCATAGTAGTCCAGAATCACAGTATTGAAATTATATACTAGGCATCGCTTTTTTACAATAATTGTTTTAAAATCATGAACTCAGTGTTAGACATGAAATTCAAACAAGAAAAATATTTAAAATAAAATTTTATAAAACAATATGCAGCCTTGGACGTGGGCGTAAGTATAATATTATAAATACTAGGTATTACCTATAGGTACCTGTATCAATAAATTTAAATCATCAATAATATTGATGATTGAATAATTTTATTCATTTTCTTCAGTTTAATCATTGAATAAGAATACTGAAATTTATGCTTCCTCCATATGTTTTTCTGTATGATTCTACCTAGCATTTATTCCGCATCGAAATTATCTTTATTCCTGTAGATCTTTATCTACAATGTTTATCTTTACATACCGTAACGGTTTATATCATAGGTGTATTCATCATAAGGATTTGTAGATTTGGGAAATCTGTCTTGGTAATTTTTAATAATGTATTTCATCAAGGCTACGTCAGTTGAAAATAATTTTTCCTACAGTTACGTTGAAAAGTGGCCATTGCTGCACTGATTACAGAACGCAAAGAATCACTTTTCCGCTCTAGTGCGGGAAAAATTTTTCTGCACTCCAGATTTGCAACATGGCAACGCAAAATACTTAGTAGGTTATATGGAGCAACAGTGCAGCAAAATCAAAATGAAGTTGGTAACAGTGACTGCTGTGGCTGCTATAGTGAGCAGAGGTGCAACCAAGCACAACGCGCTAATTATTATTCATTATATATTATAACCAAGGACAACGAGGACTTTAGGATTTTAGGATTAAGGTTTTTATCAATAATAAAATTACACAGAAAAACATTTGATGGATTTCAGGCAATTTTACCCATAATTACCCACTTTTCATATTCAATGGTAACTGTAGGAAAAACTTAATGTGAAATACGTGCGCAAAGTTCCTCTGCTGCACTCAAGAAACCATTCCGCCCTCGCCTACGGCTCGGGCGTAAACGTTTCTTTCGGTGCAGCAAACTGTCACTTTGCGCACTAGTTGCACAAATAACTATTAAAATAGGGTACTATAGAATTATTTTTAACTATCTTTTTAAATAAATTCCGTACATATTTTATTGGTCATAAATATTCCCAGAAATATTGCCGGCCAGATAGCCGAGCGTTGTGTAAAGCCAGGATAGCGTTGTGTGTAATGAAAAGAATAATAATGATAGGATGAGTGGACGGCAGTTTTAGGTGGGCTCCGAACCACCAGGAAGCGATTGAACTCGTATATGGTATTAAGAGGAGTTCGGTTCTTAAAGTGGTCACCCTTACAACAGGAGTAGCAGGCGAATGGAGCTTAACTTTCATATTGAAAGTTTATCAGCACGACCTATACACCAATCGCTTTCCTAAGCTATCATTCTCTATTATTGAACAAAAATATATGTTTCCTATTATGTTTTTTTTTCAACCATTTGTAAAATCAAAAATCATTCACTTGTATAAGAATTAAGAAAAAAAAATCTTATAAAAAAATGACAGGGCCCAGTGATATCACTAGTCCTACTACGGTATGACTATAGTCATTATTATGTAACAACCATGAAATGAATTCCAAGATCTACTGGTAAATAAGAACATGAAATATACCGCTCTTTATTTAAAAATAGTTAGTCTACTTGAAACTAAAAACCAATTATATTTCAGGCTAGTAGGCTAAGATCCAAAAAACTGGCCTAACTCCATATTACTTGGCAAAGACCAATAATTATTGTTTCTTCGTCTTCTTCTTCTTCTTCTTCTTCTTCTTCTTCTTCTTCTTCTTCTTCTTCTTCTTCTTCTTCTTCATCACCATCTTCTATTTCTTCTTCTTCTCAAATAACATGTATTTTGATCCATTCATGTACCCTTTTATATGAAATGAAAATAATATGATATTCTAATGAACCTGTTCATCAATAGTGTAGACTATTAGTTATTTCATGTCATATCCTTTTTTCAATTATTTGTTTCGATTCTAGAACCTTTTGATATTATCTTCCAGGTTACTGAGATCCAACGAAACAGGTCCACCTCTCGATTACTCGTTCAAAAGTTTGTCATCCATAGAAGAGCTGAAAATGCAGCGACCCAGACGTGGAGTGAAGAGATACCGCAAAGCATCGACTGGCAGATATAATTGCACCGCCCTCAGACTAAATAACAATCAACTGGTCTCTGTACATGGAATACATGCTGTCGCTTATCAGGTAATTCTATTAACTATAGCGAGGTCCACGTTATAATTGCAGTATTTGATTAACATTGGTGTTGCTATCCTTGTCTATCATTCCACAAAGCAGATAGCGAATGTATCAAATCATAGTGTTGTGTATCAAGTTGAGATGATACTGTATCATATTGTGTTAATACTGTATCATGTTGTGGTTGTTCTTGTTGTATAGTGAGGTCCACGTTATAATGGCTGTATTTGATTAACATAAGTGTTGCTATCCTTCTTTGCTTCCTTCCCCTTCATTCCTCCACTCTTCTGCTCCACCTCCTCCTTCTCCACCTCCTCATCCTCCTCCTCCTCCTCCACCACCATTGATATCAACTGGATTTGTAGGCTATATGGAATAGAATTTATGCTCTAGCTTATAAGGTACCTATTACATTAGTTTGTAGAATTTATTGTAGATGTAGATTAATAATGTTTCATTAATTTTTAAAATTTTCTTTTTTATCTTATTTTTTTGGAATATCACCTCCACTTCAACACAGGCTTCAGTTATGAGTATGTTGATAAATTACTTACATCATTTTATTTATTGTTTCTTGTAATTTTATCTTGTACTTCTTGTATTTTTCGTGCGAAAAATATTTTTACTTTCCTTGCCCTATCACCATAGGTAAGGAGAGTATTGCTTTCCGAAAAAAATTAAGGTACCCCAATTTCCAAATTTCTATACGTGTATGAGTGTATGTGTGTCTGTGTACACGATATATCATCTCCCAGTTAACGTAATGAATTGAAATTTGGAACTTAAGGTCCTCACACTATAAGGATCCGACACGAACAATTTCGATCAAATGCAATTCAAGATGGCGGCTAAAATGGCGAAAATGTTGTCAAAAACAGGGGTTTTTGCGATTTTCTCGAAAATGGCTCCAACGATTTTGATCAAATTTATACCTAGAAAAGTCATTGATAAGCTCTATCAACTGCCATAAGTCACATATCTGTAAAAATATTTCAGGAGCTCCGCCCCATCTATGCAAAGTTTGATTTTAGATTTTCAATTATCAGGTCTCAGATATAATTCAAACGGAAAAAATTGAGCATTAAAATCTCCACAATTAATGTTCAGTAACATTTTCACCTAAAATTGAAAATAAGCTCGAAATTCGAGAAAATGTGATTATTCAATTGCAAACTGTTGGCAACTGTTGATTCTATTAAATCATTCACTATGAAGAGATAGCAGACCTAGTGTGTCTCCAGCGTTATTGTCCTGTCACCAGCTGGCTCAGATCTTTGAATAGTAGACTTGAGATGCGCGCGTGAACACTAGCGTCATGTGATCAATTTTCATAACGGAAAGGAAAGTTGTGTGAGTGCGCCACACCAGATTTTTAATCTTAATTTTGTCATATTTTTCAGTTACTAGAGCACCCAGAGACGCTGACTTGGCTGGATCTTTCCTTCAATAGAATAACTGTAGTACCACCGGAGATAACCTCTTTCAATGCTCTCAAAATCTTATATCTACATGGAAATCAGTTATCGGATTTGAACTCAACTCTGAGGCCATTGAAGTGAGTGAAATAACATTATATAAGAGTGAAACAAGTTCAGAAGTATGTGAAAAAAGATCCAAGTTCATTCCGAACTGCGATATATTAATACACTAGTAGTTCTGTGAACAGTAGACCTCGCGCTCAGTAAGTTACATTGACCTGTTGTTATGTTTCCTCAAGAATTAATAAATAGTTTATCAATTCAAAATGCCTAGAAAAAATCCTAAATAAATATAGAGCGTTCTGTCCTATTGTACCGTGACATGTAGTCCCGGAATGTGAGTGTGAGCGCTGTTATCAGGTCTGACTGCAACTGTCTACAACGTTGATGGAAAGATACAATTTTCAAGATATTCGATGTTTTTGAACGGGTAGTATTATAGTCAACTGTCTACTAACGTTGATGGAAAGATAAATTTTCAAAATGTTCGATGTTTTTGAACGGGTAGTATTATAGTCCACTTGTCAGCTGATTTATGATGAATAATTCTATAATCTGATTTTTACGGGAATATTGGCGTATGAAGGAGGCTAATTTTTCCTTTTATATTATCCTTGAAATGCAAAATTTCCAAAAACCTTGTATATACGTCGACGCGCAATTTAAAAAGGAACATTCATGTCAAATTTCATGAAAAACTATTACCGCGTTTCGCCGTAAATGCACAACATTTAAACATTAAGAGAAATGCCAAACCGTCGACTTGAATCTTAGACCTCACTTCGCTCGGTCAACTATTTTGATTCTCGAACAACCACCATGCCATTTACAGATGAAAATAGATTGGAAGTTTTTTTTTAATAATTCAGAATTACACAACTTACAGAAAAGTAGCACAGGCTTATAAGCCCAAAACGGTTCCAATTCTAATTTATACAACAGTCCAAGTTGCATTTGTTTAAAAGCTTATTAATGAATAATTATTATTAAACGAAAATCCAAATTAAATGTTGTAAATCACCCCGAAGACTTGTGCTACTGCAAATATTGACAACAGGATAAACAGCTATTTGAATTTTCATCGAATTTCCATCTATCTGTTTACCCTGTTGTCAATATTTGCAGTAGCACAAGTCTTCGGGGTGATTTACAGCATTTATTTGGGATTTTCGTTTAATAATAATTATGAACAAAATATATATTGTTTATAAATAATTAACTAGAATATGTTGTATGGAACATCAAATTAGTGAGATAGTATTTGAGTTAAAAAGAAGGTTTCTATTCTTTCAAAAGTTTATATGTATAATCCTATACTATTAAACGAGCAATTTCTGTTTGTATGTTTGGATGTTAAGATGTTTGTATTTCACCGGATCTCGAAAACGGCTCTAACGATTCTCACGAAATTCAGAACATAGTCGGCTTATAATATAACAATTCGATTGCACCAGGTCTCATCCCTGGGAAAACTCGCTGAAGGACATTAAAAGGATAATTATTATTCATTCTTGGAAAAACAGCTGATAATAATTATTTTGTCGTTTGTTGATGATGGAAGTGAGTGTGCGAGTTCATGTGTGTGGGACTGTGTCAAAATTATGACTCAGCTGTTGAGCTTTTGTAATCATTCAATCAGGTACTTAGTGCCGGTTGCAAAAAAGCCGGGTTATTTTCAATCCTGATTAATTCCAGTAGATCCATCTTTTTGAAATGGTCTTCTCTGATTCGGTTCACGTGAAATTAATCAGGATTAAAATTTAACCGGCTTTTGTGCAACCGGGCCTTCTCTTTTGCATTCCTCTGGGAATTAATCTCAGTTTACTGTGATTAGATAGAACATTTCTGTATGAACTATGAATGTTATTAGTTAATTACTTCTTTCGTAATAATTTTTTTATGCTTTTGTACTCCAGAGCGAAGCTCGGTCCTCGATATTTTATATTTATAGATCGAAATCCATAAAAGTTTTAACATTATTTTTGTTTGATTTATAGGTGTCTTGAAGAGCTCTACAGCCTAACCCTACATGGAAACCCTTTAGAGGAACGTAAGGGTTACAGGGCAAGGGTTCTGGTGAATCTAGCACAACTGAAATCCCTGGACTTCAACAATGTGACGTCAGCTGATAGAAAACGCGTCATCGCGCGTCAAGAAGCTGCGTCAGCAAAATCAACTGGACGCTGTCGGTTATCGGCGTTTGTCTGACCGCCGTTCCGATAAGAAACGTGTGTAGTCTTATGGGAGCTTTCACATTGAGCTGGTTTTTGAAACGTGTGTAGTCTTATGGGAGCTTTCACATTGAGCTGTTTTTTGAAACGTGTGTAGTCTTATGGAAGTGTTCACATTGAGCGGATTTTTGAAACGTGTGTAGTCTTATGGTAGCGTTCACATTGAGCAGGTTTTTGAAACGTGTGTAGTCTTATAGAAGCGTTAACATTGTGAGGGTTTTTGGAAAGTGTGTGGTCTTGAGGAAGTGTTCACATTGAGCGGGGTTTTGAAACGTGTTCTCATGGGAGCGTTCAGATAGAACGGGTTTAGGACCTTTCACATGGAGCAAGTTTTTAAAACGTGTATAGTCTGATGGGAGCTTTCATATGGAGCTGGTTTTTGAAACGTGTGTGGTATTATGGGAGCGTTCACATGGAAAGGTATTTTGAAATTTGTTTGATCTTATGAGAGTATTCATACTTGGAGGTTTTTTAACAAGGTGGTTTTATGTTAATGTCCCACAGGTAGCTGAAACTTGTGTGGTTTTATTCAAAGAGTAACCCGTGCTCCGCAAGGGTCCATTTTAGAACTTGACAAACTGAAAACTTTGACGTACTGAAATCTTGGAGAATTGAAAATAGGCCTATCCTCGGTTAATTAATATCTATATATACAATATTTCAAGTTAATGAGTTGAGTAGTTGAGACGTGATAATGCGTCATTCGTGAATTTCCTATCCCGTAATTGTATAAGCCAGTTCTTTCCTTTATTATAGTAATAGATGACAGGTTTTCTAAATGATGGGATATTATAAGAGTGTCACAGATTAATTGATTGATTGATTGAGTACTTTATTTATGTAGATTACAATATATACTGGCTTATACACTTATATACAATAGCTTACAATACAGCAACATTATAGATGAATTTACATAATATAGACTAAGAAAATAATTATTGAACTGTATATGATATGAAAAAGCAATTTGTAATAACTATAGATAATATTGTAATGCATTTACATAAATTGGCGGAGCTTTGGACATATCAATGTCCATTCTTCGGAAAGAATATTAAAAATATCCTCCCCACTAACTCTCTACCTACACAGGGAGGTGTTTTGAAAATTATTGGGTTTTGAGAGCGTTTACATTGGTTTTTTGTATAATATTGTATCCAAGGGAAACGTTCACATGGGTGGTTTTATGAAAAGCATTGGGTCTTATGGAAGCATTTTATGTATTTTTCTTTCTGCATTTTCTTACCTCGATTTTGACTCTGAAAATCAGAAAGGATAGATAGCTTTTGAACAATAGTGAGATTCAAGTTGTAACTGTCAGTATTGGTTATATGGGAAACAGTGATGTTATCCTATAAGGCATGCTGACAGTTTCAAGTAACTCTCACTATAGTTAGGTCCACGTTATAATGGCAGTGGAGAAAGATAGGAGAACAACGTTGCCGAACCTCTGTCTTGTCAATGCCTTCTATAGACGGTAGCTGATACAGGTTTATTGATGTAATATTAACTGTTCATTCCAGTTTAAAATAATCAATCATATTTTATTAAGCAAGAAATTGAATTTTTCGATAATTTCATAATCTATTTTCATGATAAATATGAAATATTTTGTTAATTAATTTTTCAAATAAGTGCAATATTTCTAAAGTTTTTAATTTTTTGTGATACATTCTGTGATTCATTTAGAGTATAAAATCAACCTTCAAAATTCAAAATTTTGAATCATCATTCCTGGACCGAAAATCAAGTAACGAAGCAGTGTGTGATTACATAACCTTATCTTTTGGACAATATTAACATTTTATCAAAATTTTTGGAGAGAAATAGTACAGACTCAGCCTAGTTTTTCCTCCAATGTCATAATTGTATTATGATTATAGTATTTTATACAATAAATAAATAAAAAAATTTATTATTTATTCTACATTGTTAAAAGACGATATGACTACAGAGCAGAGCGATAAAGAGATAGCGTTATTAGCTTTGTTGAATGATAGACAAGGATAGCAATACCATTGCTGATCAAACACTGCCATTATAACGTGGACCTCACTATATAGGTCTATTTCTTGGGTCCGAGTGTGTGCGCTGATTAAATTAATAAATCTAATTTAATATATTTAACGGGAGCAGACCAAAAAATAACTCTATAAGCCGTAATGTTAACATATGTACCTTTTTCTAGAGATCTATCCAACTGATCAACCTGATATTTTGAACACTGAATAAAATGGCCTTTTCCTACAGATACCCTGAAAAGTGACCATTTCTGCACTGATTGCAGGCTGCAAAGAATCACTTTTCCGCACTAGTGCGCAAAGTGAGTACTTTGCGTACTCCAGATTTGCAGCATGACAACGCAAAATACTTAGTAGGTTATATGGAGCACCAGTGCAACAAAATCAAAATGAAGTTGGTAACAGTGACTGCTGTGGCTGCTATAGTGAGCAGAGGTGCAACCAAGCACAACGCGCTAATTATTACTATTAGATATTATATCGAGGAACAGCACAGTGCCACCACAGCACACACCACACAGCTGCCCCCCGCCATTCAAACACTACTACATTATTCAGGCAATTTTACCCATAATTACCCACTTTTCATATTCAATGGTAACTGTAGGAAAAACTTAATGTGAAATACGTGCGCAAAGTTCCTCTGCTGCACTCAACAAACCATTCCTTACTCGCCTACGGCTCGGGCGTAAACGTTTCTTTCGGTGCAGCAAACTGTCACTTTGCGCACTAGTTGCACAAATAACTATTTTACATACCTTAGCACAAGCTTTTTAGTTTTCAACCATTTTTTCACCAAATATGATTTTTCTTTGAATGACAGCTCGAAAACACAGAAAAAATCATATTTGGTGAAAAAATGGTTGAAAACTAAAAAGCTTGTGCTAAATTATGTAAAAAGGTCATTTTATTCAGTGTTCAAAATATCAGGTTGATCGGTTGGATAGATCTCTAGAAAAAGGTACATATGTTAGCATTACAACTTACAGAGTTATTTTTTCGTCTGCTCCCCTTAAAGCATCCAGTGACCTCCTATATTAAAGGGGTATAAGGTATATTTTTGACGTTAATCTCACTGAAACTTCATTAAATGAAATCACTATATTATATTATAAAATAGAATAATATTACAGATCAACAAAAATGATTGATTTACATTTTAATTAGAATCAAATAATTGTCATTAGGTCATGTCAGAGGCCCTGAAATTGATCAGTTGCGACCTGAAAACTCTGACACCAGACCTGAGCCAGCCAGGTCACTCGATATTATTATTATTATTAGAATCGAGATCAACTGCAAATGAACTAAAACAGCACGACTTTCTCTTTACAAGTATTATAGGCCTAGTACTTTTTTTTAATTAATAAAAAGATAATAGATTAAAAATACAAATTATAACAACAAGGTTTTAAAACTTGAAGATGTCGTGGATCACTGGAACTAATTATTATAATTTTATTTATATTTTTACACAGAAGAAATTTTATAATTTGTATTTTAATCTATTATTTTATTAATTTCGAAAAGGGTAGGTACTATAATTCTATTTTATAATATTAAATATTAGTAGACCTGAATTCATACAATTTAAGAAATCATCACAATTAAGCAATTTTGTCATCGCAACAGAATCATTACAAAATATAAAAACGATATTTACTGAAAACTAGAAATGAAAACTCAAAATGTATAAAAAACGTAATTTTATTCCTCTTCAATATTTCGTACAACTTATAAACTATTACTTAATAAGAGCTAAATTCTTATTAACAAAATAATAAGCTTATTGGAGATCAAACTTTCATCTCATATTTTTGTCATAGTACATAACACTCATTCACAATAAAAATTAAATAAATATAAATGATTGAAAAGATGGTTTTCAATCCGGCTTTTCAATTATCATTAATGAAATTACAATGATTCTAGTAATAAGAGATTCTTTCACTTGACTATAATAAAATAATAAACAAAGAATCTATTTTAGATGGAAATGAACTAGTCAATAAAAACTGATTCAATAATCAACTAATCAATAATTACTAATTATTATTGACATCAATATTGTAAGAACCACTTCATGGAAAGTCCTACAAAATGCATTCACAAAAGTTTTTTTTTTTCTTTTTCTGTAGTTCCATCCAAATATCAACCAATCATTCTCCACATAATACTTTGGCAAATTCATTCAATAGTTAGCTATATTGTCACTCATTGTCAATTGTTTTATTAGTCAGCATAATATTGTAATCTACATGAAAAAGAAATCTAATTTGATTTTTCACTTCTTGTGTAGTTGAGAAGTTGATATTGTGGTAATTATTCATATTGAATGAAAAAGACTAAGAAATTTTCAAAAAAACACTGATTTATTGATAATTGGAAAGACCGGTTTCGGTTATTACACGATTGTCAATCTCTGATAAACTGAGATTGACAGATGAGATTGAGTTCATCAGAGATTGACAATGGTGTATAACCGAAACCGGTCTTTCTAATATTATCAATAAATCAGTGGTTTTTTGACAATTTCTAAGTCTTTTTCATTCAATTCACAAAAGTGTTTAAAAAATCTTGAAAAAACATCGGAAAGTTTTATCGATTGAGGATTTCTGAAATATTTCAGAAATTTAAACTGGACACAGAAATATTTCACATATAATTGGATACTATTATATGCCTATGGAATGCACTAACATATGCATCAAGGTATAAAATCAATATAAAGAGTGTTTCAGAAGTAGTGTCGGAGATTTTAGGGTATTGTTCCTGGATGATAGGAGACTACAGATGTCGTATTTTAAGTGTCCAAAACTCAGCGGTTATCCTTATAGCTGCCATTTTGTTTTTTTCACTTGGGAATTTTTATCTCAAGAACGAAGTGTATTGATCTGAAAATTGGTATGAATATTTATGCTATATAAAGACTCAACTTTAAAAAATAAAATAAAAAAGTTTCTATGTAAATTTCAAATTTATTCAATTTTTTAAAGTTGAGTCTTTATAGCAAGAATATCCATGCCAAATTTCAGATCAATAAAACATTTCGTTCTTGAGATAAAAATTCCTAAGTGAAAAAAAAAACAAAATGACAGCTATAAGGATAACCGCTGAGTTTTGGACACTTGAAATACGACATTTGTAGTCTCCTATCCTCAAGGAACAATATCCTAAAATGTTCGAAACTACTTCTGAAACACTCTGTATTTTGAAATTTTGAAAAGCACAGTAGAAACATTTGAAATATTCCACTTGAAACATTCTAAACCAAGCAACAATTTTGAAAAACACTCACAAATTAGTACAAAATATTTTACTAAATTTCTTTGAATATTTTAATGATTACAAATCAGTAGAATGTAAAAAACAGTCATAGCCACCTCTAATACAAGACCCCGGCCTACGATATTGCAACGTCGCAGTGTAGGCCTAGAATCTAATACATGATTGGTGAAAAAAATCAGCTGGTATTTTTTTAATCTTTTTCGCCACACTGCACAGAAAGCAGCTGTTTTCCAGTCCCTACGTAGATCTGGAAGACCTTGTTTGCAGACGACTCTCATCTGATGTCAGAACAGGTTTATTTCCGACCTAGGCCGGAAAGAGTACCCTTTCCAGCCGCTAACATGGAACTAAGAAAGGTGATCAAAAAACAGCTGATCAGAAAACTTTTCATTATTTGTGTTCATTATTCAATAATTAAAACATTTATAATAATATCATCTTATTGTCATTTGAAAGAATAAAAAAGTATAAACTCAACCTCCCACATAATTGAACATCATCTTTTAGGTTATTTAGACAAATCAGAATAAAAATACTTGGACAATTTCCTGATATTCAGATTACCTCAGATTTGCTAGAGCTATCACCTTCAACTTCTGCTTTCGGAAGTGCTTAGTAAACAACTATTCTCATATATATTGTTTATTTTTGTGTGAGGTGAAAAATATTGTTCGCACCACGGGCAAAAATGTTTTTCCGGCTCTCAATCTTTTCTAGTCCTCGGCCTATGGCCTCGGACTTGAAAACCGATTTCGAGCCGGAAAAATCTCATTTTCTGCTCTAGGTGCAAAATATACTATTTCACCAATAATGTATTAGATTCTAGGCCTACAATGCGACGTTGCAATATCGTAGGCCGTGGCCTTGTATTAGAGGTGGCTATGAAACAGTACATTATTACCATGTAAGATACATCCTACTATTATAGTATATTCATCACATGTATTTATTGTAAATTTGTATTAAAATTCACCTGAATTAACTATAATGATCCTGAGTAATATGCTACTTATTATTAACTATTTCACCTGAAATAACTATTATCAATTTATTTAGACTAAGATCATAAAATTTACGATACATTCTGTGAATTCTTATAATAAATAGCAATATTTTTCTGGGTGATATTTTTTTACTTGAAGATTATTTTATTGTAATATACCTGAGCGCATAAAATTATTTTATTCTATACTAGCAAGTAACCCGTGCTTCACAAAGGTCTATTTTGAAACTTGACGTAATGAAATCTTGGATAATTGAAAATAGGCCTACAACCATCCTCGGTAAATTGAGAATCGATATGCAAAATGTGAAGTTAATGAGTTGAGTAGTTGAGACGTGATGATGCGTCATTCGTGAATTTCCTATCCTCCTACGTGTATAAGCCAGTTCTTTCCTATATTATATTATAGATTAGTATTGGATTGAATGTAAATATTATATTTGAGATTGGATCATCTTATCGTCAACTTCTTGAGTCAACAGTCAATATTATGTCAGATATACCGGGATGACTTGAATCACAGCCATCTACTATAGAAGGCGGTGGAAAAATAAACTTGACAACTATGTGATCCTAAAATTTCCACTGATTTTTATAATGTGATTATCACTACAGATGATGTCAATATGTAATTCTTATCTATGATAAAAATAAAAATAAGCCCTTGAAAAAATACTAAAAAATATAATTTATTTATAAAAAATATTGGAGAACACATTCCTTTACATTACTATAGGAACTATGGAGAGAAAATTACAAAAAAAATCATTTTTAAAAAAGTTACAATTCATGAAATAAGTTGGGTAAAATCTAAAATATTGTTCCACTACTGAAGCACCGCAGAAAAACTGGACAGAATATGATTTGCATTAGTTCTTATGGAAGTTTTCACACAATTACAGTATATCTATGTGTAAAGACTCCCATAAGAATCAATGCTATTCTCTTTCTGCCTAGCATAACATATTTAACCTTCCGGCAGTCGCGCTGTTGTAAAAAGTACAACACTGTCAGTTTTTGTGCTGCACAAAACTATTGAATGGGGTGGTGTCAGTGAATGAGTCACCTATGCATTCCAAAACTTTCCCCCATCACTCCACTGAGTTGCAGTATCAACCGAGCAATGATTCAGTCTTTAGGTGTCATTTAATCGCCACAGTGCATAAGATAGGGAAAGATAGGGATATGGGGACTGTAAACGAACCAATAACACAGAATTGATGGCTTTGCTTGATGTACCCTTATTGGGCTATGAAATGGTAATTATCCAAATGTTTGTAGGCGTAAAATAATCCAAAAAGATGGAAAAAGTAATTATACAATTAATTAATATGTTTTGACAGTAAACAGAGTGCATTACACTTGGAAAATTGGATGTTGTAAAAAGTACAACACGCGACTGTTCGTGTGATTGAGTAGGGCACGACTACCGGAAGGTTAATTGGAGAATAGTGCTCTATTTTCTTCATTTTAATAAAATTATAGAATTTACTATCAATAATCAAAAATTAATAATGTATGAAAGACTTCATTGAAATCTAAAATTAAAATAAAAAAAATGATTATAAAAAACTAAAAGTTTCTCACTACTTAATATATATATTGAGCTGTTCTTGAAATGTAATGTTATAGTAGAAATTACACAAAAAATCTTAAATAGATTTGTATAATCTAGAGCATAACTAAAGCACACATGGTATGCACGTTTTTAGGATAAATGTATGAGTGTAAGTACTTCAATCAAATACAGAACTGTATTTCATAATATTAACTTATGAATAGAACTTCATTTTTCAAATATGATTGAAAATTTAGTTTCTAAAAACTCAGTTTTCTAAAAAAAGTAGATTTCTAAAACGCAGTTAGCTCAAAACCTGAGTTTTGTGAACCCCAGTTTTTAGATTCACTTTTTAGAAACAGAGTTTTTCTCTATAACCTAGTTTTCAGAAACCCAGTTTCTTGTAAACCCAGTTTTGGCAAAACATGTTCAAAAGAAACCCCCATTTTTGAGAAACCATGTTCAAACGAAAATCCCAGTTTTGAGATAATCAGTTTTCTCTAAAACTCAGTTTTCAGGAACCAAGTTTTCTTGTCAACCAAGTTTTGACAAAATATGTTTAAAAGAAACCCCCATTTTTTAAAAACCATTTTCTAACGAAAATCCCAGTTTTGAGATACTTAGTTTTCTCTAAAACTCGGTTTTCAGGGACCAAGTTTTGACAATATAAGTTTAAACGAAAAGTTCAGTTTTGAGATACTCAGTTTCCTCTAAAACTCAGATTTTAGGAACCAAGTTTTGACAATATAAGTTTAAACGAAAAGTTCAGTTTTGAGATACTCAGTTTTCTCTAAAACTCGGTTTTCAGGAACCAAGTTTTGACAATATAAGTTTAAACGAAAAGTTCAGTTTTGAGATACTCAGTTTTCTCCAAAACTCGGTTTTCAGGAACCAAGTTTTCTCGTCAACAAAGTTTTGGAAATCTATATTCAAACGAAAACTTCAGTTTTGAGATACTCAGTTATCTCTAAAACTCAGTTTTTAGAAGCCGAGTTTTCTCGTCAGCCCAGTTTTGGGAAGCTATGTTTAAACAAAAACCCCAGTTTTGAGGAACTCAGTTTTCTGTAAAACTGATTTTTTTCAAGTCTTGAAAAAATTTAGGATTTTTTCTGAACGTCGGTTTGCAGGATGGAGTAAGACTGTAGATTGAAGTAGGTGGTCGCATTTTTCTGTAGGAATCTGAAACAAAATTGGAGATATTATTAAAATAGTAAGAGTAGAGAATCGTCTACTAGAGCTTTCTTTTTCAATGAATTTCTGCACTGCTGGACGAAAATAGAATACAATTGGTTTATATGAGAGTATTCACACATTGGCAGACTGCAAATGTGTGAATACTCCCATGTTAACTAATGTTGTCTATTTTTTCCAAGCAGATCAAAAAGTCATTGGAAAACAGATGTTTGGCGGACGATAACTGACCGAGCGAAGTAAGGTCTAAAGGTGCGTACAGATTCACGCGCCGCGAACATGAGCAATTTACTTTTAATCAGCTGATGCCAAGCTTTTTATATCTGTATCTTACCGTTTCTGTAAAAAACAGATATATCAGCTGATTAAAAGTGAATTTTGCTCATGTTCGCGGCGCGTATATCTGTACGCACCTCAAGATTCAAGTCGACGGTTTGGCATTTCTCTTAATATTTAAATGTTGCGCATTTACGGCGACACGCGGTAATAGATGTTCATGAAATTTGACAGGTATGTTCCTTTTTTCGACGTATATACAAGGTTTTTGGAAATTTTGCATTTCAAGGATAATATAAAAGGAAAAAGGAGCCTCCTTCATACGCCAATATTAGAGTAAAAATCAGACTATAGAATTATTCATCATAAATCAGCTGACAAGTGATTACACAGATGTGTGGAGAAGCCAGTCTATTGCTGTATTTCCATAAGGTCTATAGTTTCAATGAGGTACTTGTGGATGAGAATACTGCGTGAGGTTTACTGTTCACAGAAGTACTAGTTATTACTAATCAGAAATACTAGTTTAACAAGAAAACGTGAAAGTTTTGAGTAGTGAAGTGATTTTTGCTTGAAAATTCAATTGAATTGAGTTTCAAAATCAGAGTGGAGGGCAATAAAGGATAATAGTCTAAGAAAACTATCTATGATTGAGGAAACAAAGAAGGAGAAGTCATGGAATATAAAAATAGAAAAAGAAGAAAATAACGAGAAGATGAAGAAGAAAAAGTAAGAGAATTGAATGACAAACAAATTAATCTAGCAGCAGAAAAAAATGAACTTTGGAATGTGGTAAATTGTCCGATTCACAATTTACCAAGTAACAAGTTCCGCGTTCCATGGGAGTAATTTTGACAGATTCTGTTCCAGAAACCTGTTCCGGTCATACTTTCTGCCCCACAGTCGAAATATGGTAAATTGTCCGACCTGGTACAGTTCCAACTATCTGAGCTTTCATTGGTCGATTATTGTATAGTGTGGTCTACCTTATAATGTCAGTGAATGAAGATAGAAGAATAGCGATGCCGATTTTCTGCATTAATTAATTATATTTCTACACTGTCAAAAACATAATTGTCATCGTTGTGGACCTTGAAAATGATAGTACCTCCGGCTTTGTCGTATGATAGACAAGGGTAGCAAAACTAAAGTTGAACAAATACTGTCATTATAACGTGGACCTCACTATAGTCTGCTTGCTTCTCTGCGCATGCGCTGATAGTTTGTTCACTATAGCATAGAATACTTTACCAACAATATGATGTTTGATAACCATTCATTAAATGAATTTTTCTCGATAGAAAATTTGAGAGTAATGGAATAAAATAAATTTACACTTTTCTAGACGGTAGGTTTGTGAAACAGCCTTTTTTTCATTCACGCAGCTAGTAAACGACACAGTTTAGTGTAAATCAACTTTATATGTGCGCGCCAAAAGCTTAAACCAACGATTTTGAAATGGCGTTACATGGGAACATTTTGCACTAGTCACGTGATGGAACAATTTACGATTGGAACTGGAACAATTTACTGTAGGTAAGTGTGAAATTTACTGTAGATAACTGGAAAATTGAAACTATCACATAACACTCACCTATAAATATGATTTGAGCTATAACAATGGTGAATTTCCCAGGTGGTATGTTGTTGCTTGTTCAACTCAAATAAGATGGTCAAAAATTACTTTCCACTACACAAAACACTCTTTCAATTATACAGCCGCTTACAGTGGTCTGTCGGCAATGAGGCTCCATTAGGTATTACCAAACAGTAAGACAACATGTCTGACTCAAATTCTGTCCCTTTGCGCGTGCACCTACGTTCACAATATTAAATATATCAACCTGCCCCCGTATCAACTTGCCCCGCTCTCCCCTACACAATGATTTAATAGAAGGATGACAATGAAGAGGGAAAAGAAAAAAAATAGACAAATAGAAAGAAGAAGATGACAGGATGAGAAGCAGAAGCAGAAGAAGAAGAAGAAGAAGAAGAAGAAGAAGAAGAAGAAGAAGAAGAAGAAGAAGAAGAAGAAGAAGAAGAAGAAGAAGAAGAAGAAGAAGAGAAGAAGAAGAAGAAGAAGAAGAAGAAGAAGAAGAAGAAGAAGAAGAAGAAGAAGAAGAAGAAGAAGAAGAAGAAGAAGAAGAAGAAGAAGAAGAAGAAGAAGAAGAAGAAAAGGGTGTGATTTTGGATGAATACTATGACAAATTGATAAAAAATACTTTACCTCAGGAAGTCCTGGAAATTTGCCAACAGAATCTGGACTGATTTCTCGTCTAAAGCTGTATAGGCTAGGACACCGCCCAATTTCACTGAAAAATACAATTATAAATCTAAATTTGAAAATCTACTTTGTGAAAATACTTGAGGACTGAAAATGTAGTGAAGTGAACAACTACAAGACTCAACCTATTTGGGACTATGTGTAACCTTATCTAAATTTGGGAGAGGAATAGCACAAGGTTACCTTATTTCTCCTCTCCCTATCATTTTCATGATGTACTTATTGTATCAATCAATTAAAGAATTAAAATCAATAAATTTTGTGAAGTGAACAACTACAAGACTTGAACTATTTGGGACTAGGTGTAACCTTATCTAAATTTGGGAGAGGAATAGCACAAGGTTACCTTATTTTTCCTCTCCCTAACGCTTTGATGATGTACTTATTGTATCAATCAATAAAGAAATCAATCAATTAATTATTAGGTTGTCATTTTGTTGTTGATATAATCATCGAGAAAAGATAGCATAAGAAAATATGCCATGGTTTGTAGAATTCATTCAATGTTTAGAAGTATAAATGAATGAATGAAATAAATTCGAAACTATAGAGATAATTCAATAAATCATTGATAAATTGAAATTCATTTCGGAAAATGAGTGAATTTAATTTTAATGAATGAGATAAAGTTGATCATTATTGAAAAGAATCAGCTATTGATATCAGATCAGATATAGGGGGATGACTTGAATTACAGCTATCTACTTTAGAAGGCGGTGGTAACAGAGAATCGACAACCCTGTAGTCTTATAGGTTTCACTGACTTTTTAACGCGAATCTCTCAATATTTGAATCAGGACCATCACTTTATTCCATAGTTTATCACATAATATCGGGGACCGAGCTTCGCTCTGGAGTACAACAGCATAAAAAATGTATTACGAAAGAAGAAATTATAATAACATTCATACAGAAATGTTCTATCTAATCACAGTAAATTGAGATTAATTCCCAGAGGAATGCAAAACTTTCCCTCACAAAGGCCCAGTTGCACAAAAACCGGTTAAATTTTAATCCTGATTAATTTCACGTGAACCAAATCAGAGAAGACCATTTCAAAAAGATGGATCTACTGGAATTAATCAGGATTGAAAATAACTCGGCTTTTTTGCAACCGGCACTAAGTACCTGATTGAATGATTACAAAAGTTCAACAGATGTCATAATTTTGACACAGTCCCACACACATGAACTCGCTCACTCACTTTCATCACCAACAGACGACGAAATAATTATTATCAGCTGTTTTCCCAAGGATGAATAATAATTATCCTTTTAATGTCCTTCAGCGAGTTTTCTCAGGGATGAGACCTAGTGTAATCGAATCTTTATAATAAACCTACTATGTTCTGAATTTCGTGAGAGTCGTTAGAGCCGTTTTCGAGATCCGGTGAAATACAAACATATAAACAGAAGTTGCTCGCTTAATATAATAGAATTTAAATAGTGTAGAAGCCAAACTACTTTCATTCTTTTTTCTATGCATATAGAGAGGTCCACGTTATAATGGCAGTGTTTAAATAGCACTGGTATTGCTATCCTTATTCAACAAAACGGATAGCACTATCTCTTTCTCGTTTCTCTTTTGAATAATAGACAAGGATAGCAATATCATCGGTAATCAAACACTGCCATTATAACGTGGACCTCACTATAGTAGTTTAATTGAAAAATGAATAACCCGATATTCATACAGTTTACCTTGAATAATATAAGTATCAAATAATACTCACCAAATAATCTCAATAGATGTTGAGCTCCATATAGCTTGGTCATAGGTAAGTCAGGATTATCAGCTATCAACTGAAAAATAAATTTTAAATTCAATTAACTATAAATCTTACTATATCTGTTTAAAAACAGGATAATTAGGTATGGGCACCCATCATTGTATAGAGTGAGAAATCAGCACCTTATTAACATTGGTGTTGCTATCCTTGTCTTTCATTGGACAAAGCAGATAGCGAATGTATCAAACCGTAGTGTTGTGTATCAAGTTGAGAATTGTGTTGATACTGTATCATGTTGTGGTTGTTCTTGTTCCATAGTGAGGTCCACGTTATAATGGCAGTATTTGATTAGCATTGATGATGATCATGATTCAAGATATGATTTAGCATCTTAAGTTACCAGCTGTAATAAGCACGTCACCCTGTGATAAATTGTGTACTGGTATTAAACCGGTAGTTTGGAGCAAAGACCTTAAAGAGATATAGACCCACAATGCCTATGCCTTCCCAATGATAGCTCTTACTTGAAATTGAAGGCCGCCATTTTAGCACGAGATATGATATAGGCCTATTATATATTTTTAATACTATAGATCACAAAGGCATTGGTGGCATTGGTATGTAATAATCTTATGGGTTGCCCCCTCAATGGCGGATTTCAATTCCAAGTATGACACTAGCGCTGCATGTGAGTCTATGCATCTTTAAGGTCTTTGGTTTGGAGTTGAGTGTAGTTGATTAGTACCAGCTGTAGATAACATTAAATTCATATTTTTAATCACTGATTTAACCTATATATTTTTTTATTTCAACACTTAACTGATAGATATTACTACCAATTGATTGAGAACAATATGTTTTCGGAATAATACATGCTGCATGACTAAGCACATAGGAAGTCCGTATTGAGATGTAAATTAAAATATTGGTTGAGTTCAGAGCCACTGATCAATTCCATCGGGGTTTTTTTACGTTCAGTAAAAAACCTGATCACAGATTAGTGATCACAGATGAACCACAGAATGAAAAGTCGGCTAGTATCTTGACGCCATAATCTTTCTTGGAAGAAAGTGTAGCATTGTAATACAGCAGTAGTTTTAATTTCTAACAAGATGATGCAGTCATGTGTCGTGGTCTTGCTGCACTCAAATCTTGGTTAGATTGATACCTTCCATTTTGTGTGTATTCTGTGGCTGAACGGTTGCTCATGAGTCATGACTGACAGATGTTTCCCCTGTTGATCATATTTTGTAAACAAAACTAGAACTTAACCTATTTCATTGTAATCAATTAAAATGCAAAACCATCAGGTGATTGGAGTAGTTTTAAATGCTTTGTAAAATATTTAAAATGTTATTGAATTTATGTAATCATGCATTTCTCTGCTCCCAAATACATTATAATGGAGTCCATCATTTGTAAACAACCTCATATTCAGCCATGTCTGTTTACGTTCAGCTACTCTATTTACGTTCTTTTCCATTGGTGGAAAAGTACAATTAACTGATCAGTGAACGAACCGGATATGACGTATTTTTTTCTTATCAGTTAGACCAAAGACCTTGAAGAGGTATAAACGCACAATACCTATGCCTTCCCAATGCTAGCTCTTACTTGAAATTAAAGGTTCCATTGAGGTATTTTAGTGCGAGATATTATAATATAATATATATTTTTTGTAATATTATAGATCACAAAAATCGTCAAGATCTTTAGTATGTAATAATCTCCCAGGCTGTCCCCTTAATGGCCGATTTCAATTCCAAATCATCTAGCGCTGCATGTGAGTCTTATGCATCGTTCAACGACAAAACAGTACTTCGTTCAGAGCCACGTTCACTCACCGATCTCATCGTTCACTCACCGATCAGTGGCTTTGAACTCAACCATTGATTGTCAGATAAATTCCAGATATGAGATTTGGCACGAATATTCCTTTTTTAACTTCACGTCGAAGTATACACAAGGTTTTTTGAAATCTTGCATTTTAAGGATAATAATAGGATAAGGAATTCCCTCCATACTCCGATATCACTATATTATCATCTACTCTGAAGATGGGATAAATCAGACAATAGAATTATTTATAATCAATCAGCTGGCAATTGGATTACACATATGTCTGGAGAAGCCGTGTAAATTTCTACTAGTAGTTCTGTGAACAGTAGACCTCACGCAGTATTCTCATCCACAAGTACCTGATTGAAACTATAGATCTTATGGAAATACAGCAATAGACTGGCTTCTCCACACATCTGTGTAATCACTTGTCAGCTGATTTATGATGAATAATTCTATAGTCTGATTTTTACTCTAATATTGGCGTATGAAGAAGGCTCCTTTTTCCTTTTATACTAGTAGTTCTGTGAACAGTAGACCTCACGCAGTATTCTCATCCACAAGTACCTGATTGAAACTATAGACCTTATGGAAATACAGCAATAGACTGGCTTCTCCACACATCTGTGTAATCACTTGTCAGCTGATTTATGATGAATAATTGTATAGTCTGATTTTTACTCTAATATTGGCGTATGAAGAAGGCTCCTTTTTCCTTTTATACTAGTAGTTCTGTGAACAGTAGACCTCACGCAGTATTCTCATCCACAAGTACCTGATTGAAACTATAGACCTTATGGAAATACAGCAATAGACTGGCTTCTCCACACATCTGTGTAATCACTTGTCAGCTGATTTATGATGAATAATTCTATAGTATGATTTTTACTTTCCTTGCCCTATTACCATAGGTAAGGAAAGTATTGCTTTCCGAAAAAAATTAAGGTATTCCAATTTCTAAATTTCTATACGTTTCAAGGTCCCCTGAGTCCAAAAAAGTGGTTTTTGGGTATTGGTCTGTATGTGTGTGTGTGTGTGTGTGTGTGTGTGTGTGTGTGTGTGTGTGTGTGTGTGTGTGTGTGTGTTTGAGTGTATGTGCATCTGTGTACACGATATCTCATCTCCCAATCAACGGAATGACTTGAAATTTGAAACTCAAGGTCCTTACACTATAAGGATCCGACACGAACAATTTCGACCAAATGCGATTCAAGATGGCGGCTAAAATGGCGAAAATTTTGTCAAAAACAGGGTTTTCCGCGATTTTCTCGAAAACGGCTCCAACGATTTTGATTAAAGTTATACCTACAATAGTCATCGATAAGCTCTATCAACTGCCACTAGTCCCATATCTGTAGAAATTTCAGGAGCACTGTACCATCTATGCAAAGTTTGATTTTAGATTCCCAATTATCAGGCTTCAGATACAATTTAAACAAAAAAAAATTAAGTGGAAAAGATTCAGCATGAAAATCTCTACAATTTATGTTCAGTAAAATTTTCACCTAAAATTGAAAATAAGCTCGAAATGCGAGAAAATAAGATTATTCAATTGCAAACTGTTGGCAACTGTTGATTCTATTAAATCATTCACTATGAAGAGAAAGCAGACTTCGTGTGTCTGCAGCGCTATTGTCCTGTCACCAGCTGTCTCAGATCTTAGAATAGTAGATTTGATATGCGCGGGAACATAGCGTCAGTTGATCAATTTTCATAACGGCAAGGAAAGTTGTGTGAGTGCGCCACACCAGATTTTTACTCTAATATTGGCGTATGAAGGAGGCTCCTTTTTCCTTTTATATTATCCTTGAAATGCAAAATTTCCAAAAACCTTGTATATCCGTCGACGCGCAATTTAAAAAGGAACATACCTGTCAAATTTCATGATAATCTATTACCGCGTTTCGCCGTAAATGTGCAACATATAAACATTTAAACATTAAGAGAAATGCCAAACCGTCGACTTGAATCTTAGACCTCACTTCGCTCGGTCAATAAGGTCTATAGTTTCAATCAAAGACCTTAAAGAGGTATGTATATTTAAGGTCTTTGGTTTCAATATTTTGTTCTGCAGTCATGGTATTATTATGCGTGTCCATCATTATCAATATTCTCACATTTGAAAAAAAACTTATTTAATATGCATTTAAAAATAATCAAATGAACTAAATAATTCTGAAGAAATTATAATATTTTTGATCGTAAAAAATTAATTTTCATCACATGGAAAGATTATCACGGAACTGGATGAATTATATCATATGGAATACAAACTCAAACGTGAACTGAGTTTGTTAACATTTCAAACAGGTGACATCAGATACTTGTGGATGAGAATACTGCGTGAGGTCTACTGATCACAGAACTACTAGTATGAAAGGAAAAGGAATTCTTTCCATACTCCGATATCAATATATTATATCATCTACTCTGAAGATAGGATGAATCATACAATATAATTATTATTCATAATCTGTGCTTCTCTTTGACACACCAAGGAACCTTCCATTCCAATCAGAGCCTAATTCGGGTTGTGTTGCTACGTTTGGCGCGGTGCAGAGGGATGACGGAGACTCTCGTAACGTTCTCCGCAGTCCTTCAACATTTCTAGACTCTTTGACGGATACTGGTATTGTGCACGATTTAAACTCACTAACCCAGGATCAAGTGGGTGTGGATTAGTTTCAACTAAAGTTGCAAAGCCTCATGTTAGGATTGCTTACCTAAATGTTCAATGTTTGAGGGGCAAATTAAATGTTCTAAATGTTTTCCTATTGAATGAGGATATTGATGTCATCGGTGTAAGTGAGCACTGGTTGCATGCTGATGAAATTGAGTTCTGTAAATTGGAGGATTATATTGTAACTAGTAGTTATTGTAGATCATTACATAAGAATGGTGGAGTTGCTATCTTTGTAAGACAGGATCTCAACTCTCAAAGTCGGGAATTATGTTTGGACTTCCCATGCATTGAACGTGAATTTGAGTACACCTGTACCGTTATTAAAGCCAAAAGACTTATTATTGTATCTTTGTACAGATCACCTTGTGGAGATCCAAAACTATTTCTAGATAAATTGGAGGAACTTCTTATATACATGTCAAGAAGTTGCTATAATGGCTATACTCTTGTATTTGGAGGTGACTTAAATTCTGCTTTTGATATAAATCAAGAAACTTGTCATTTATATAATTTAAAAAATTTATTGAGACAATTCAATCTTAGACTTTTTAATACTCTGCCTACAAGAAATCAAGCATGTCTTGATAACGTTTTTTCAAATACTCAACCTGATACGACAATTTCAAGTGTCATGGAATTCCCAGATTCAGATCATGACTGTGTGATGATATGTGTACCAGATTGTTCTATTAAGGCCAGTATTAACAAATTTGTTACAATTATTTCAAGACCTGTCACTATCGATAAAATGTTACAATTTAACCAGGCTCTGACTTTGGTAGACTGGAAGGCTGTCTTGGATAAGCCAGATGCCAGCGTCATGTTCGAATCCTTTCTAAATGTAGTTTTGTATTATTTCAATCTGACTATTCCCAAAATGACCTGCAGGAAAAATAAATCCTTAGTTAAGAATAGAAAGAGAACCAAACGTAAGGCTGACTGGTATACACCTGAGCTTGGAAGGATGAAGATTTTATTGACTATCTCTCATGAAAACTTTAAAAAAGTAAATACTGAACATGCTAAAACTGTATATCAAAGATGTAGAGCACTTTACAAAAAATCATTAGATGAGGCCAAGAGAGAGTCTATTGTTTCAATTATAGAGTCCTCGAATAACAGTTGCAGGAAAGCATGGCATATAATCAAAACGATATCTTCAAGTAATAGTGTTCAAGATTTCACTACTCCAATGCCAAATATCTTGAATGAATATTTCATACAGTCGGTTGATGATGTTCATGAAAAGATAGTGAAGCCATCCATATCAGCCATCGAAATGCTAAATGGAAGTGTTGATAAAGAGCATAATGCCACTTTTAGTTTTCATGAGGTCAGTCAAGAAGTTATCTCTAGAGTGGTTCATAATCTAAAGCCATCTAAAAGCGAGGATTTCTAGGCCTATCCAGTTGCCTTCTTAAAAGTATTGCAGGTGCAGTGGTACCAGCACTGACTCGATGTATAAACATCTGCATTTCAAAAGGTATTTTTCCTAATGTGTTAAAAGTGTCCAAGGTCGTTCCGGTTTTAAGAAAGGTTCTAAAGAAGAACCGTCTAGCTTCAGACCTATTCAGATAGTGCCTGTGTTTTCAAAAGTGCTAGAGATTGTCATGTACATACAGGTATACGAATATTTGATAAATATTAGAGTGTTATCAGAACATCAATTTGGTTTTGTGAAGGGAAGATCTACCAATGACGCCTTTGATTCCCTGATAAAATTTGTGATTGAATCATTTGAGAGTAAGTGTTTTGCTCAGGCCGCATTCTGTGACCTGAGCAAAGCATTTGACTGCGTGGAACACAATATCCTGCTGAATAAATTGGCATTTTATGGAATCACTGGGAAGAGTCTCAGTCTCTTTAGGTCCTACCTTAGTGAACGCAAACAGGTTGTATGTGTGGGCAATAATAAATCAGATCTTGCCAGAGTGAAGTTTGGTGTCCCCCAAGGATCAATTTTGGGACCTCTCTTATTTGTGATTATGATCAATGATCTCCCTCTCTCACTCAATAGTAAGACTGTGTTGTACGCTGATGATACCACTTTTCTTCATTCTCACTCAGATGCACACACACTAAAGAATATGACAGCTAATACGTTAATAGAAGCTTCCAAATGGTTCAGAGCGAATGGCTTCAAATTAAATGAAGACAAAACTCAGTTTATGACATTTAGCCAGAGAGATCACACACTAAACAACAGCAATAGTATCAAATTCCTTGGATTAATGTTTGACCCCAAGTTGACTTGGGAACCCCACATAAATTTCATTACTGGTAGGCTAGCTAGAGTTATTTATTTACTGAGACAATTGAAAACTTAGTTCCAGAACAATATCTCAGGAACTCATACTTTGCCTTTTTTCAAAGCATAATTGCCTATGGTATCTTAATATATGGAATAGCAGCCACATGAACAAAGTATTATTATTGCAAAAAAGCAGTCAGAGTTTTGTCAGGTGCAGACTATCTGAGCCACTGTCGACCTCTTTTTAAGAAACTTAAACTATTGACAGTCATAAATTTGTATATCTACAATGTAACTATTTATACAATGAAAAACTTACCTAATTTGAAGACAAGATGCAAAATTCATGCTCATGATACAAGATATAAACATCAAATTGACATACCATATCAACGTCTCTCCACAAGCATGAAGCATTATGACAGCATAGGACTAAGAATCTATAATAAGTTACCTACAGAGATCAAATGTTGTGCTAACATTGTTCATTTCAAGAAATTACTATTTAATTGGCTTGTTGGAAGACCGTTTTATTGTTTGAACGAGTTTTTTGATAGTACCTGAATGAATGTATTTTGTGTTCTATATTTTGTTTACTGTGTGACTTTGTCAATTACCAATGTTGGTTTATGACAATAAAATTTATTTATTTATTTATTTATTTATTTATTATCTATCAGCTGACAAGTGGATTATTCACTGCATGCATTACACAGATGTCTGGAGAAGCCGGTGAACAGGTCACACCAGATACTTGTGGATGAGAAAACTGCGTGAGGTCTACTGTTCACAGAACTACTAGTTTCACTTACCTTGGTACACTGACTTCTTTCCACCTTATAAAGTAGCTGAGATTGTAGCATAACGTTAAAATAGTCTCGGATTCCATTCATAACCTCAGAGACTGCATATTCCCTAAAAATAAAACAAATTATGACTGAAATTCGTTCATAATTAACTGACATAATTATAATATTATTCATGATAACCGCGAGGCATAATTTTGTCTCACTCCCACACATGCACTCGCTCACTCACTTCCATTATCGACAGACGACGAAATTCTCAGCTGTTTTTCCAAGGATGATTATGTCTTTCAGCGAGTTTTCCGAGGGATGAGACCTACTGTAATCGAATTTTCATGTCATAAACTTACAGTGGTGGGCGGGTTAATTAGGTTAGGGGTTTTGGGGGTAGGTTGGGTAAGGTAGGTTAGGTGGGGTAGGTTAGGTAGGGTAGCTTTTTGTTCCAAATTTCATGAGAGTCGTTAGAGCCGTTTTCGAGATCGGGTGACACAAACATATAATCAGAGATTGCTCGCTTTATATTTTATAGAAGCCATTTTAATGTGGGAATAAGACTTTTTAATCATTTGCCATCATATGTCAGAGATCTACCTTATCCTAGTTTCAGAAAGACAATAAACAAATTCCTAAGTGACAACCCATTTTATAGTTTGACTGAATTTTATGAAAACTCCTTCAATTAATGTTTGTCTTATAAACTGTAAATTATAGGACCTACTAATATGTGTATAAGATTATATTTCTTATTTATGAGTTACCTAGATGGTATAAATTTGTATTGAGTGGGCCTCCACCAAAATTATTAATGTAATGTTTTTTTAAAATTCTCATTGTCTAATGCAATTTTGTAATTGTTCTTTGACAAAAATAAATTATTATTATTATATTATTATTATTATTATTATTATAGGATAATAATTGAAATCAATCATAAAAAAATAATCAATCTAAGTAAAAAATTATATCATACAATAATTGAAATATTATTAAACAATTCATAAATTTATTTATAGAGCGAAGCGGCCAAGACTTGTAGTTAAAATCAAATACAAATAACAAACAAAACACACAGAAAAACAAATCAAGCTTTCTTGTTATGTTTTTTACTATATTGAGGTCCACGTTATAATGGCAGTGAAGAAAGATGGGAGAAAAAACATGGCCGATCTTCTGTCTTGTGTCTACCTTCTATAGACGGTAGCTGATACAGATTTATTGATGTAATATTAACTGTTCATCTCCTCTTGACGGCACTTTGCCATGGAGATATGCCGACAATTAAATATACAATAATATTATGTAATGATTTCTTTGAAATGTTCATTAAAGGCCTTTATTCATTCATTCATTCATTCATATTCATTAACTGTTCATTCTCGTTTAAAATAATCAATTATATTTTAAGCAAGAAATTATATTTTCAATAATTTCATAATTAAGATGAAATATTTTGTTATTTAATTATCAATTCTACATTGTTAAAAGACGATCTGGCAACAGAGCAAAGGGAGAAAGAGATAGCGCTATCCCCTTTGGTGAATAATAGACAAGGATAGCAATATCATTGCTAATCAAACACTGCCATTATAACGTGGACCTCACTATAGTTGAAGTTATTTTTAAGATCTGGTTTACAATAATATTACAATATATACTCACTTGTTCGGGGTATGACTCTTACTAGACGTCTTGTATTTTACATAGTCTTCCAAAATTTGATCTACGTTGGTTTTGGCAGGCAAAGCTATCAACTGAAAGGAAAAAATATTATTAGATTTGAATTGAGTTTTATTTGATAACAATCAAGTGAAAAGAACACTAAAATAAACAGCTGGAACAGGTAATAATGCTCAGTTTCCACGACTCCAGAAGACGTTCAAGCATTGGGAAAATATGGTATAAGAGGATACGCCATGGTAAAGGACCGTTATGTTGCAAATGTGAGTGTTAACTGAAGCCGATAGTCCTAGTAGTTGTTTTTGGTGAAGCTATGTGACGCTGGTAGTCTCTCATACTGTGCCCTTCTTACACTCTTACACTCCAACAACACACTAATAATAGACAGTGTATAGGGTGTCTATGTTGCAAATGTGAGTGTTAACTGAAGCCGATAGTCCTAGTAGTTGTTTTTGGTGAAGCTATGTGACGCTGATAGTCTCTCATACTGTGCCCTTCTTACACTCTTACACTCCCAACAACACACTAATAATAGACAGTGTATAGGGTGTCTATGTTGCAAATGTGAGTGTTAACTGAAGCCGATAGTCCTAGTAGTTGTTTTTGGTGAAGCTATGTGACGCTGGTAGTCTCTCATACTGTGCCCTTCTTACACTCTTACACTCCCAACAACACACTAATAATAGACAGTGTATAGGGTGTCTATGTTGCAAATGTGAGTGTTAACTGAAGCCAATAGTCCTAGTAGTTGTTTTTGGTGAAGCTATGTGACGCTGGTAGTCTCTCATACTGTGCCCTTCTTACACTCTTACACTCCCAACAACAAACTAGAATTCATCCAAAGTATGGAAGTTTTGTATCAAATTATGGTGTTGTGTATCAACTTGAGATGATATAGATAATAGAATCAACAGTTGCCATTAGTTTGCAATTGAATAATCACATTTTCTCAAATTTCAAGCTTATTTTCAATTTTAGGTGAAAATGTTACTGGACATTAATTGAAGATTTTTTTCATGCTCAATCTTTTCCGTTTAAATTATATCTGGGACCTGATAATTGGAAATCTAAAATCAAACTTTGCATAGATGGGGCGGAGCTCCTGAAATTTTTACAGATATGAGACTTGTGGCAGTTGATATAGCTTATCAATGATTATTTAAGGTATGAATTTGATCCAAATCGTTAGAGCAATTTTCAAGAAAATCCGAAAAACCCTGTTTTTGACAACATTTTCGCCATTTTAGCCGTCATCTTGAATTGCATTTGATCGAAATCGGATTCTTATAGTGTAAGGCCTTTAAGTTCCGAATTTCAAGTCATTCCGTTAATTGGGAGATGAGATATCGTGTACACAGACACACATACACATACAGAACAATACTCAAAAACCACTTTTTTGGACTCAGGGGACCTTGAAACGTATAGAAATTTAGAAATTGGGGTACCTTAGTTTTTTTTTCGGAAAGCAATACTTTCCTTACCTAATAGGGCAAGGAAAGTAACAAGTAACTAGTTAATCTCGGGTTAACATAAACCTTGACTAACCTTAACGACTATGGAGAAGACAAGTAACAAGTGAATGATTAATCTCTGGTTAACTTAAACCTCGACCAACCTTCTTCTGATTGATGATCAAGTCCCAGTCATCCACTAGCCACGGTTTGAGTTCGTCGGGCAGTTTAACCTTGATCTCAACTTTGGACAGGAACAAGTCTTCGCTCTCAACAGAGGCTGCACCCGCAACCGACCTCTTCCGCTTCTTGCTTGAGGAGGTGGGCACATCGCTGCCGCTGTCCACTGAGGAGGAGTAGGAGTGAGGAGGAGGAGCAGGAGTCTGAGGAGTGGAGGAGGACTGAGTGCCTCCCGATGGGGAGACGGGGCTATCTGGGAGAATGTCGGGGCCGTCCGATTTTTTGCCTGTTTTCTTGCCTTTTTTCCTGTAGAATAAATGGAGAAATTTTAAATTTGAAGTCTATGAAAGATTGAACTGTTTTATTGTAGTGGAGGAGGAGGAGGAGGAGGAGGAGGAGGTGGAGAAGGCGAAGGAGGTGAAGGAGGATTGATTGATTGATTGAGTACTTTATTTATGTAGATACAATATACACTGGCTTATACACTTATATACAATAGCTTACAATACAGTAAAATTATAGATGAATTTACATAATATAGACTAAGAAAAAAATAATTATTGAACTGTATATGATTTGGAATAACTAAAGATAATATTGTAATGCATCTACATAAATTGGTGGAGCTTTGGACATATTAATGTTTATTCTTCGGAAACAATATTCAATATATCCTTCCCACTAACTCTCTACCAAAAGGAGTAGAAGGAGATAAAGTTCTCCACTTAAGGGAGGAGAATTTAGACAAAAAAAAAGAATGACGAAAAAGCAATTGAACATCGATTTACATTCAGAAATAAAGAGTATGAAACGTTTTAAAAATTTAATTCTAATAAACTTGTGGAATGATTGCTGTGAAGGTGTTGCAGAAATAAGAAGAGGAGGGGAAAAGGAGGAAGTGGGAAAGGGATAGAAGAAAGAGTTGGTTTAGTTGGAGAAGGAGCATTGAAAGAACATAATTGATAAACATTAGATGATGGGAAGGAGAAGATGATGAAGGAGAATGAGGATGGGAAGGAGGAGGAGGAGGAGGAGGAGGAGGAGGAGAAGAAGGATGTGGTGAAAGAGGAGGAGGAGTAGTACTGTAGTAGGACGAGTTTGAGAAGAAGTAAAATCAATTCAGGAGCATCTGTAGAAGGAGGTTCTTATGGTAAGGAGTGAAAAAGAGATAAGAGAATGAGGAAAACAATGATAAAGAATGAAAAAGAGACACTCACCGGTTAGCCTTCTGTGCCTTGGAAAGATCCTTCTGTTTCTGTAAATTTGAGTCATTATGCTTCAATACACGACTTTCAGGCACCCATTCATCCCAACTGAAAAATTGAAGAAACCCAAATTTTTAGACTCAAAAACAAGAGATAAATTACAAAAAAAACACATTTTATACATAAATTGTCTAAATACCTAATATTATAATTATTGTACACGCATCAACAAATTAATTTTATGAAATAAATTACTAAAATTACCTTTTATTCCACCCAGAGTAATGTATGAGATATTCTGAAGTCTTATTTTTCTCGTCATACCGATTTTGTAAACATTTAGCCCCATATAGAAGAGGACCGTGGAAGCACAGAACTTTCTCTCCTGAAAAAAGTTGTAAAAATTTAGTTATTGACAAAATATTGCTTGAGAAACGTGAATAATAGGATAAAAATGCACTAAACATTTAAAAACAAGTTAAAATTGGGTGTTATTTACTTAGAGCAAGTTTTATATAGGTAAAAACGGTGGGGATGGTTTATGTGAGAGGATGAGATTGAGGTTAGGTTTTAAAATTTTCAAACTGTTTTCTAAGTTATAACGCTATTCAAACATCAAGTAAACTGAAAAAAATTCACAATAATCTAAGAATAAATCAAATTTAACTGATTAGAAACAAATTTACCTTCTTGGAATCGAAATTTTGGCGGAATTTTGAAGTCTTCACTAGATTCTTTTGGAGCCTCCTTAGCAATTTTTCCTGCCATTTCAATCAAATTTAATAGTTTTTCCTGCAAATCTCAAAAAATATCCAGATAGAACTATTAAAATATTAACGGCACTAACACTTTATTAACTTCACAGCTCCACTAATGTTTTATTAGGAGAAATGACGTTTAATAAGATTAAAATCGTTAAAAATTCCAACAGAAAATTGAAAGTGTAAAACTGTAAACTGTAAATCCATCGATAAATCGAACTTTCAGCATCTGTCGACTCTCGACAACTACTATCATGTCGATAGAGTCTTAATTTCGATATCTCAAAGGTCGATAGTCGATGTTCGTGTTTTGTTATGCTGTCGGTAGTGTAAAAATTTTGTAGTGGATTTTTGCTATTTTTAGGGTAACTAATATATTTAAACTATAATTTATTCACGTTTTATTATTAATGGACATGGTTGGTAGTATTGAACTTATAATTTCATCATAAACTCAACTCTGAGGCAAAAATTCTCGTTGACACTAAAAAACACTATTTTTAGGTTATAAACAATATTATTTGAAAGTTGAATTTATCCTTTTTTATTAGCTTATCCTAATTTTATAGTTATGTTTTATTCAAGGGTTTGTGTTTAATATTCATATTGAATAAGTTTTTTATGTATGAAGTGTTACGATAGGCCTACACCTATTCATAAAATTTTCTTATAGGCCTATCCATTGACTTTTTCAATTATCTAGATTCTAGAGGTTTACCAATTTTGCTACTTATACCTAGATTCATTTCAATTTATCTTTTTTTACTCATGGTACTGTCATTGACAACTAGATTATTATATTTTGATGTTATTTGAAGGTATCTCTGTAACTTTAATTCAATATTGGTGCTTTACATTCTTTGTAATTGTGGTATAAAATTTAGCTAATTTATAATTTTTCTATTCAATAAATCAATCTAAGGGGGTTTTAAAATTGAAGCTGTTTCATACTGAAACTCAAGTAATCAGCTTTTTATGTACCACAAATTACATTGAGATGTTCTTTTATTAAACATAAACATACAGTTGTATAAAATAAAAGCTATTAACTTTATCAAATAAAAATAAGTAATTCCTATAATGTGTAATTGTTGTGAAAGGTGATGAATAGATTGTCAGTTGATACTAAAGGTGCGTTTACACCACAGTTATTAACAAAATGTTAATAGCTTAATCCTTATAGATTCTATTAGATTGAACGAAACTTGACAAACACATTGTTCATCATGTTTATGATAAGTTATGTTCAATCTAATATAATCTATAAGGATTAAGTTAATAACATTTTGTTAATAACTTTGGTGTAAACGCAGCTTAAAATGAAATCTTTCAACTTTATTAAATAAAAATAAACAATTCCTATACGGTAATGTGTAATTGCTGTGAAAGATGATGAATAGATTGTCAGATGATATTTAGACTGAATTAAAATGATATTATATCTTATATTATTGTGTTGATTTTTTAATTATGACAAAACTTCACGTTTGTGATCATTAAATAAAAATAAACAATTCCTATACGGTAATGTGTAATTGCTGTGAAAGATGATGAATAGATTGTCAGTTGATATTTAGACTGAATTAAAATGATATTATATCTTATATTATTGTGTTGATTTTTTAATTATGACAAAACTTCACGTTTGTGATCATTAAATAAAAATAAACAATTCCTATACGGTAATGTGTAATTGCTGTGAAAGATGATGAATAGATTGTCAGTTGATATTTAGACTGAATTAAAATGATATTATATCTTATATTATTGTGTTGATTTTTTAATTATGACAAAACTTCACGTTTGTGATCATGGTCTTAAATAGATAAAACATATTATACTATCCAAGCATACCTTATTCAAAATCAATATTCCAATCAAATCCATATCAATCCATTTTTCTTCCATATCGACGTATAAATCTCGGGATTTCTGCTCAAACTACAGTACTGTTTGCAAGGCCAATTCTTTTAGATACATTTGTTGAAAAGTGGACTCGCTTACAATTTTTCCACATTTTTTCTCTTTTTTTCCTACTTTCTTCTCCAATACTTCCCTTTTCTTCTCCTCTTCACCCTTCATTCCTTACTTTTATACCCTCTACCTGCCTATTACATGGAAAACCATAGTTGGCTAGGTATTTTCCAGCACACCCCGCCATGAAGCCTGTTTTTCTATTTTATTACAAATTTATTTTTGATTGTGATTTTTTATGTATATTGTAATGTTTTGATTTGAATAAAATTGATTGATTGAATTAGTCATTGATGTTCCATAAGGAACCTTAAGTTTTTCTAGTAAATTCGAAGTTTTTTATTGCCTTCAATACTTTTATAGTGAGATCTGTTCTATTTTTTGTTTTGAAAATTTACGTTGGTAACATATTAGTGGACTGAAAATTTTGCGAAGTGAAGAGCTACAAGACAACCTATTTGGGACTATGTGTAACCATATCTAAATTGGGGAGAGGAATAGCACAAGGTTACCTTATTTTTCCTCTTCCTATCATTTATATGATGTACATTTATTATATCAATCAATAAAGAATAAAGATCTACGTAAAAATTTAATAAATAAATGAAATGTAAGAAATTAGTTGAATGGAAAGCATTGCAATGTTATTGATTAGGAATATTGAAAGTACAAAGTAAATTTCACGATTTAGAAAACCTAATTTAATGATTAAATTATTCATTAATTAAACATTTTCAATTTTTAAAAATTACAGTTTAATTTGTACAGGATGTTAAAACCAGTCCTATTCATTTTTAAACTTGATGCATTTTAAATATAAAGAAAATATCACTTGAAAATGGCATAAATGACCGAAACATGTCGTGATAAAATATTTTAAAAAAAGGGTACTGAGATTTTTATTTTCTTTATATTTATATTACAAGTAGCCCTATACAGGAAAGAGATAAATTGATGCATTTTGTATGTGTATATATTTTGAATGTGTCATTCATATTTCCATCTTTGTTTCAACAGGGTGTCTTTCCAATCAACTTCAACAAGGAGTGATAATGGATCGTCATCAGTCCTTGATCAAATTTTCTATAAGAATTCAAGATGGCGGCGATTCAACTAGACCTGGCTATGCATCGGTATAATCAATAGGTATATATTAATATTATTTGCATATAAATTGAATTTATCTATGGTAAGATTTATGTTTGGTAAGTCAGTGGAAATGATAGGACTACAGGCTTGCCGATTCTCTGTTACCACTGCCTTAAACAGTAGATAGGTGTGATTCAAGTCACCAGATGTGATTTTTCTTGTTGCTCCTTGTTTATAATGATCAAATATTTAACAATCTGTCTGTCTGTAGTTTTCTGCTCGTAAGCAGGTCCTTCTATATGGCAGCAGCCCTCCACTCTCTTCTATTCTCTGCCAGTCGCTTCGTTGCATAGTAGCTCATTCCCTCCTTGATGTCGTCCAACATTTTGTATCTTCTTCTCCCTCTTCCTCTTCTTCTCTGAATGGTCCACTCCATGGCATCCACCAACAAGCATTGCCGTCTCATCCAATGTCTTTGGTAGAGAGTTAGTGGGGAGGATATTTTTATTATTCTTCCCAAAGAATGGACATTGATATGTCCAAAGCTCCGCCAATTTATGTAGATGCATAACAATATGATTATTATCTATAGTTATTATATTACAAATTGCTTTTTCATATCATATACAGTTCTATAGTTATTTTCCTAGTCTATATTATGTAAATTCATCTATAATTTTGCTGTATTGTAAGCTATTGTATATAAGTGTATAAGCCAGTATATATTGTAATCTACATAAATAAAGTACTCAATCAATCAATCAATCAATGTCCCAGCCATCTCCTCTTTCTTCCCTTTATCACATTCAGCAGACTCCTTCTTTCCCCAACCCTCCTCAACACCTCCTCGTTTGTAACTCTATCCCTCCAACTGATCCCCTCCAGGATTTAACAATCAATATATTTTTATGATTTCATAATAAATTTCCGTAATTGACCTTATTATTTTCTCTCCCTGTCATTTTAATGATTACTTATTGTATCAATCAATAAAGGATAATGATCATGATCATGCATTATCCTTTATTGATTGAAACAATAAGTAATCATTAAAATGACAGGGAGACAAAATAATAAGGTAACCTTGTGCTATTCCTCTCCCAAATTTAGATAAGGTTACACATAGTCCCGAATAGGTTGAGTCTTTTAGTTGTTCACTTCACAAAATTTCACAGTTCTTGATTATTTTTGCAAAGTAGATATCTGAGGTAGTTCATCGTGTTTCTCCATAATCGACAAATTATTTAGCAACAGTACGGAGGTAGGAAAGGAGAGAGCTATCTGCTTTGTCTATTGACAGACAAGGATAGCAACACCAATGTTAATCAAATACTAACATTATAACGTGGACCTCTCTATAGAACAAGAACAACCACAACATGATACAGTATCAACACAATACGATACAGTATTATCTCAACTTGATACACAACACTATGATTTGATACATTCGCTATCTGCTTTGAGGAATGATAGACAAGAATAGCAACACCAATGTTGATCAGGTGCTGACTTTATAGCCTGAATCTCACTGCAGACCAATATGTTGCTATAGTGAGGTCCACGTTATAATGACAGTATTTGCTCAACTTTGGAATTGCTATCCTTGTCTATCATCCGACAAAGCAGATAGCGAATGTTTCAAATCATAGTGTTGTGTATCTAGTTGAGATGATACTGTATCATATTGTATTGAGGTGTGTTTATGTGGTGCTATCCTTTTGTAGGTTCACAACGATGCCAATTATGTTTTTGACAGTGTAGAATAGTTATTTGTGCAACTAGTGCGCGAAGTGACAGTTTGCTGCACCGAAAGAAACGTTTACGCCCGAGCCGTAGGAGAGGGCGGAATGGCTTCTTGAGTGCAGCAGAGGAATTTTGCGCACGTATTTCACATTAAATTTTTCCTACAGTTACCAATGAATATGAAAAGTGGGTAATTATGGGTAAAATTGCCTGAAATGCAAAAATGTGTTTCTGTGTAATTTTATTATTAATAAATAAAATAGAATGATGTAGTAGTGTTTGAATGGCGGGGCGGCTGTGTGCTGAATGTGGCGGCTGTCATCCACTGTTGTACACCATGTCCTTGATATTATTATAACGTGGGCCTCACTGTGAGTGTTACCAACTTAATTTTGATTTTGCTGCACTGGTGCTCCGTATAACCTACTAACTATTTTGCATTGTCATGTTGCAAATCTGGAGTACGCAAAGTACTCACTTTGCGCACTAGTGCGGAAAAGTGATTCTTTGCAGCCTGCAATCAGTGCAGAAATTGTCACTTTTCGAGGTATCTGTAGGAAAATATAATTAATTGATGCAGAGAATCGGCATCGCTAATCTCCTATCTTTATCCACTGCCATTATATTATAGTGGACCTCAATGGTTCTCTGTTTCAATGCTGTGGCAACCTCTGTTAAAGTATAGGTTATTGCAAGCATTCTAAATTACACAATACAATTACTCCAATTACAAAATTACACATCACACTGTAGTGAGATCTACGTTATAAAGACAGCACCTGATTAACATTGGTGTTGCTATTCTTGTCTATCATTCCACAAAGCAGATAGCGAATGTATCAAGTTGAGATGATACTGTATCGTATTGTGTTGATACTGTATCATGTTGTGGTTGTTCTTGTTCTATAGTGAGGTCCAAGTTATAATGGCAGTATTTGATTAACATTGGTGTTGCTATCCTTGTCTATCATTCCACAAAGCAGATAGCAACTGTATCAAATCATAGTGTTGTGTATCTAGTTGAGATGATACTGTATCATATTGTGTTAATACTGTATCATGTTGTGGTTGTTCTTGTTCTATAGTGAGGTCTACGTTATAATGGCAGTATTTGATTAATATTGGTGTTGCTATCCTTGTCTGTCATTAGACAAAGCAGATAGATCTATCCTCTCCAACCCCGTACCGTTGACAAATTTCTTGTAGACTGTGTACAAATTGTATGAACTAACACAATATTTTATCTCGATCAAGGACATAAAAAAATTGTTGTCTGTGTTGTCTATAGTGAGGTCAACGTTATAATTGCAACGGAGAAAAATAGGAGAACAATGTTGTCGAACCTCTGTCTTGCCAATGCCCTTAGACCAGTTATAGAATAGACACGGCCCATTGTATATTCATACTGAAAGTCGATGTAGCCAACATCTACAGCCATATCGCCAAATCGTGACGTCACGATAGAAAACTTTTCTGTAGAGTTTGTTTACATTGTTTTTCACAGCAGATTGTGTCTATTCCAGCGGGAGTGCAGCAGGAGTTCACCATTGTAATGAATAATAATAATTTACATCCTTCTGAAATAGACACAATCTAAAAGTTTTCTATCCGATGGTGACGTCATGATTTGGCGATATAGCAGTAGATGTTGGCTTCAGAGGCTAGACTTCCCAGCGTGTCTATTCTATAACTGGTCTAAGCCAATACCTTTTATAGACGGTGGCTGATAAAGGTTTATTAATGTCAACTGTTCATTCTCGTTTAAAATAATCACTTATATTTTACCAAGCAAGAAATTATAGTTTTTCAATAATTTCATAATGAATTTACATATTAAAGATGAAATATATTGTTAATAAATATTAATTCTAGATTGTTGAAAGACGATCTGGCAACAGAGCAAAGCGAGAAAGAGATAGTGCTATCCGCTTTGTTGAATGATAGACAAGGATAGCAATACCATTGCTAATCAAACACTGTCATTATAATGTGGAACTGACTATAGAACAAGAACAACCAAAACATGATACAGTATCAACACAATATGATACAGTATCATCTCAACTTGATACACAACACTATGATTTGATACATTCGCTATCTGCTTTGTGGAATGATAGACAAGGATAGCAATACCATTGCTAATCAAACACTGCCATTATAACGTGGACCTCACTATAGAACAAGAACAACCACAACATGATACAGTATCAACACAATATGATACAGTTTCATCTGAACTTGATACACAACACTATGATTTGATACATTCGCTATCTGCTTTGTGGAATGATAGACAAGGATAGCAACACCAATGTTAATCAAATACTGCCATTATAACGTGGACCTCACTATAGAACAAGAACAACCACAACATGATACAGTATCAACACAATATGATACAGTATCATCTCAACTTGATACACAACACTATGATTTGATACATTCGCTATCTGCTTTGTGGAATGATAGACAAGGATAGCAACACCATTGCTAATCAAACACTGCCATTATAACGTGGACCTCACTATAGAACAAGAACAACCACAACATGATACAGTATCAACACAATATGATACAGTTTCATCTGAACTTGATACACAACACTATGATTTGATACATTCGCTATCTGCTTTGTGGAATGATAGACAAGGATAGCAATACCATTGCTAATCAAACACTGCCATTATAACGTGGACCTCACTATAGAACGAGAACAACCACAACATGATACAGTATCAACACAATATGATACAGTATCATCTCAACTTGATACACAACACTATGATTTGATACATTCGCTATCTGCTTTGTGGAATGATAGACAAGGATAGCAATACCATTGCTAATCAAACACTGCCATTATAACGTGGACCTCACTATAGAACGAGAACAACCACAACATGATACAGTATCAACACAATATGATACAGTTTCATCTGAACTTGATACACAACACTATGATTTGATACATTCGCTATCTGCTTTGTGGAATGATAGACAAGGATAGCAACACCAATGTTAATCAAATACTGCCATTATAACGTGGACCTCACTATAGAACAAGAACAACCACAACATGATACAGTATCAACACAATATGATACAGTTTCATCTGAACTTGATACACAACACTATGATTTGATACATTCGCTATCTGCTTTGTGGAATGATAGACAAGGATAGCAACACCAATGTTAATCAAATACTGTCATTATAACGTGGACCTCACTGTAGAACAAGAACAACTACAACATGATAAAGTATCAACACAATATGATACAGTATCATCTCAACTTGATACACAACACTATGATTTGATACATTCGCTATCTGCTTTGTGGAATGATAGACAAGGATAGCAATACCATTGCTAATCATACACTGCCATTATAACGTGGAACTCACTGTAGTGAATAAAATATATTTAAGATACAATTGATCATAATTGACAAGAATCAACAATTAATAGGCATATAATGTCGGATATAGGGGGATGACTTGAATCACAGCTATCTACTATAGAAGGCCGTGGCAACAGAGAATCGGCAACTCTGTAGTCCTATAATTTCCACTGAATTTATAAAGTGAACTACACTATAGTGATGTCCACGTTATAATGGCAGTGTATGAAGATAGGAGAATAGCGATGCCGATTCTCTGCATTAATTAATTATATTTCTACACTGTCAAAAACATAATTGGCATCGTTGTGGACCTAGAAAAGGATAGTACCTCCGGCTTTGTCGTATGATAGACAAGGGTAGCAAAACCAAAGTTGAACAAATACTGTCATTATAACGTGGACCTCACTATACAGACATTCCTATGTACAAAAATAGAGAAACGAAAGCATAAGTAGATATCCCATGGTATAGGGCGTTCATGTCGCACCTTTTACTGTTATCTCAAGCCTATAGTTCACGTAGTTCTTTCCTGTGAAGCTATGTGACGCTGGTAGTCTCTCATATTGTGCCGTTCATACACTCTTACCCGGTGAAAACAGTAAAAATTGACAACAATCGACAGTAATCGGCTTGAGATAACAGTAGAAGTTGCGACATGAACGCCCTATACCATGGGATATCTACTTACACTATTGTTTCTCTGTGGTACAGATTAAGTTACCTGTTAGCAAATTTTGATGAACATGTAGGCTACATATTACCATAGAGGATTGAAAAATATCTCATGGTTTGTAGAATTCATTCAAAGTTTGGAAGTTTTGTATCAAATGATGGTGTTGTGTATCAAGTTGAGATGATACTGTATCATGTGAAGTGATATGCAATGATATAGGGCGTTTATGTATCAAATGTGAGTGTTAACTGAAGCCGATAGTCCTAGTAGTTGTTTTTGGTGAAGCTATGTGACGCTGGTAGTCTCTCATACTGTGCCCTTCTTACACTCTCACACTCCCAACAACACACTAATAATAGACAGTGTATAGGGTGTCTATGTTGCAAATGTGAGTGTTAACTGAAGCCGATAGTCCTAGTAGTTGTTTTTGGTGAAGCTATGTGACGCTGGTAGTCTCTCATACTGTGCCCTTCTTACACTCTACACTCCCAACAACACACTAATAATAGACAGTGTATAGGGTGTCTATGTTGCAAATGTGAGTGTTAACTGAAGCCGATAGTCCTAGTAGTTGTTTTTGGTGAAGCTATGTGACGCTGGTAGTCTCTCATACTGTGCCCTTCTTACACTCTTACACTCCCAACAACACACTAATAATAGACAGTGTATAGGGTGTCTATGTTGCAAATGTGAGTGTTAACTGAAGCCGATAGTCCTAGTAGTTGGTTTTGGTGAAGCTATGTGACGCTGGTAGTCTCTCATACTGTGCCCTTCTTACACTCTTACACTCCCAACAACACACTAATAATAGACAGTGTATAGGGTGTCTATGTTGCAAATGTGAGTGTTAACTGAAGCCGATAGTCCTAGTAGTTGTTTTTGGTGAAGCTATGTGACGCTGGTAGTCTCTCATACTGTGCCCTTCTTACACTCTTACACTCTTACACTCCCAACAACACACTAATAATAGACAGTAGTCGAAATTATTTAATAAATCATTTCTCTTTATGTTTATATGTTAACATTTTTGTTTATATTTGTGTTCCGCATTTACAGCGAAACTCAGCAATAGATTTTCATGAAATTTGACAGGTATGTTCCTTTTTTAATTGCGCGTCAACTTATATACAAGGTTTTTTTGGAAATTTTGCATTCGAAGGATAATATAAAATGAAAAAGTAGCCTCCTTCATACGCCAATATAGGAGTAAAAATCAGACTATAGAATTATTCATGATAAATCAGCTGACAAGTGATTACACAGATGTGTGGAGAACCCAGTCTATTGCTTTATTTCCATAAGGTCTATAGTTTCAATCAGTTACTTGTGGATGAGAATACTGCGTGAGGTCTACTGTTCGCAGAACTACTAGTTTAATAAGATTCATAAATTAATTTTCAAAGTTGTAAAGCTCTTTTTGAATCACTCAGCATGCAGGGAAAAGCATTACTGTTCCCTGATGACTCTACTCTAGTCGCCCAAGATATAGATCCTCATTTGGCTATTCTCAGGTCAGTTCAATTGCTGGAGGAAGCCAGCCCGGGTTCAGAGTCAACAGGCTGTGCATGAACGAGGCCAAAGCAAGACACTAAATGTTCTGTGCACCTTGAAGCGTAGTGAGACCGAAGTTAAACTTCTCAGACTTATGGTGGATGCCTCTCTGTTTGCTCCAAGCTGTCCGGTGCGCTCTTCTGCGAAATTTGAAATATGAAATTGGTGCCGGATACCTGCTTATTGTCTACTATGCCATGTTTCACAGCCATGTCTGTTATGGACACTCTGGACGACTTGGTGATGTGCTGCTTCTGCAGAAAAATAATTAGGTGGGCCGACCATTGGAACCGATTTCGTCCGAACTAGCATCGGCCGAAAACTACCGAACTCGTTCGAACGATCCCCCAACAAAGAAAGCTATAGATGCTCATCCATTGCTACAGGTTCATACGTCCGTGCACGGCCGATCAAGTTTTCAATCCGAATTGAATGGGATTTCCCGGCCGAAGTCGAGCTGAGACAACATCATCCTAACCTCAAAATTGTTTCACAGTCTTGTCTGTTTTTGTTTTTTGAACTTGTTCTGTTTTATAAATCTTTTTTCATTATCTTTGTGTGTAAACACGCACAGAAGAATGACTTTGCCTACTAACTAGCTTGCCACTTCACTTTCTGGCAACCAGCCAACTACTCAACTAGACTCACGAAAACGGTTCCAATGAACGACCGTGTTCGGCCGGCAGATTCGTCCGATCCAACAGGTCGGTTGAATACGGTTCCAGTGGACGGTTACCCTTAACCTAGCGCCGCAGTGCAGGATGGTTTCTCACAGCTTGGCGTTGTTGTCATTTGAGATGGGTGTCAGGCTTGAAAGTGTTTCGGCCGCATTGCAGGATGACTGTTAATGGTTGCCGGAAGATCAACAGCTGGGTTTTTTCGTTATTTTTCGTGATAGAGAAATTCTAATTACAGATTCGTTCTCAGCGACCCCAAGTTTAGCCTAAAGGCTCAGAATGTCAACAATGTTTCTAAATAATTAAAAATCATCATGAAAAGTCATTAATATGGTAGTACACCACGTTTCTGGAAACTTTTTACTGGTGACTGGAGTTATTATTGATTATAGGTAGCACAAAAATAAAAATAATCGTGAGAAAGAAAACTGCTGATGAACGCGAATAAGACCGTCACACCATTGTTCTATTGTCTCGGCTGCTTGGCTGAGCCTGGCTGGAGGGATCAAATAACCGACTGGATTGATCTTTCGTCTGTCCGCTAGGCGGAACTACGCCGACCATTGCTGGGTGGAAGATGTTACTGCGGCCGCTCGCATTCCCACCAACGCTGCTATTATTTGCTGTCTCAGCGCCTAGTCCGAGTCAGACAAGCATCCAGCCTGCACTGCGGAGCTAGGTTAAGAGTGCTGACGGGCAGTGACTACATGGCTCATAGCAGACCACTCTTCAAGAAGCTAAAAATGCTTACTGTTGTAAATCAGTACATTGTTGAATGTGTGGTTCGCATCAGAGACAGAGCTAGGAGTGCTGACACTCGTGGTGGGATACATGGCTATGGAACCCGTCAGACTCACCTCATCAACATGCCAAGATGCCGTTTAACAAGGACTCAGAGGTGTTATCCTTTCATTGCTTGCAAAATGTTCAGTAAGCTGCCAGAGTGGGTCGGGGATAGTGTAAATGATAGACAATTCCGAGCAGTTTTGAGATCTTTCTTGGTGGAGCATTCATTTTATAGCCTGAGTGAATTTCTTGATAGTGAGATGACATTTTGAAACTATCTTGTGACATGTTTTATAAACCCTTGACACAGTATATCCAGCAGCGCTGGTCAAAGACTTGGAATTAAACTAAACTGTCATGGGATCAACATGTAGATATGGTCCGTAATCGACTCTCCAAGGTCATCTACCTGATGCGGAAGATGAGAAACATTGTACTAAACATTGTACCTAAAAGTTATCTGGTTACTGTATATCATGCCCTTTTCCACAGCCACCTCAATTATGGAATTGTACTGTGGTGTCACACAAGCAGGTGTGAGAGGATTCTCCTTCTTCAAAATAAAGTAGTGCGCGCATCGTGACGTCATCTCCACCCCTGGAACATTGCCGGCCACTTTTTGTAAGATTGGGGATTCTTACTGTCTTCAGCCAATACTTATGACCTTGATATTCCTGAAGGGTCGGATTCATACGCTGCAAGCAAGAAGCCAATTCCATGAACACCACACCAGGAGGCGAAATGATATCAACCTACCTTACTCAAGACTGACTGAATCACACAGCAGCTATCCCATCCGCACACGGAAGATATTCAATAGACTTCCCCAGTGTATTCGTGAATTAGAAGAAAAAACATTCAGGAAAGTACTGCGAGAATAACTGCTTAGCCTCCCACTCTATTGAATGAAAAAGACTAAGAAATTGTCAAAAAACCACTGATTTATTAGGTTATAACCGAAACCGGTCTTTCTAATTATCAATAAATCAGTGGTTTTTTGACAATTTCTTAGTCTTTTTCATTCAATATGAATAACTACCACAATATAAACTTCTCAACTACACAAAAAGTCCCACTCTATTCATTAGGTGATGAGATCACAAGTTTTATCCACCTAATGCAATGAAAACACACATATATCTTAAAATTCTACATATATGTGTGTTTTTATTTCATTAAGATAAGATAAGATAAGATAAGATATTTATTAAGCCATAAACAATACAAGAAAGTACAGGCCAAGTCAATATTTACAATAATTTAAAAAGTCAAAAGACAATATTACAATAAATTGTAAAACAATACTCAAAATCTATAAAATATATCACAAAAACTTAACATATATCGTCAGAATAATTCAAAATAGCCTAAAGAATGTCAATGTCATATGAATAAGCATGTCACTGCCAGCAATCCAACCACGTGTATTAAATACTACAGACATTATGAAATAAACAATATTTATCTATCAGGGAGGAACTCTTCCACACTATAATATGCTTTCTCCGCAAGAAAAGTATACAGATCTTTTTTAAAAGTTGCAGATGACATGGACAGAGATCTAGGTAGCTTATTTAATAGTCTCAGACCATAGGTTCGAGGGTCTTTGTCGGAAAACTTCAATCTATGCTGAACAATACATGGATTGCCACTACCTCGTGTATTATAGCCATGCATATCAGAATTAGTTTTGAATGAGTCTAAGTTATTAGCAATAAAAAGAACAACTCTGTAGATGTAAATACATGGTAAAGTTAGAATTTTTAAATCTATGAAGGCATCTCTAAGGAACGGTTCTACAACATCGACAGTGACTCTGTCGAAATATGGTGCTGTGTATCAAGTTGAGATGATACTGTATCATATTGTGTTGATACTGTATATTATTGTGTTGCTTTTAATTATGACAGAACTTCACGTTTGTGGTCATGGTCTTAAATAGATAAAACATATTAATTCTATCCAAGCATACTTATTCAAAATCGTTATTCCAATCAAATCCATATCGATTCATTTTTCTTCCATATCTAATAATAATAATAATAATGAGTTTCTGTTCATGGCGTGGTCATAAGTATGGCCACAAGTGAACAAGTCAAGAACATAAAAAACTGTCATAAGAACAAAAATACACGTCAAAACACAGAAAGCAGAAGAAGCAGCAAGACTAATGCAAGAAGTATCTACTTACAGTCTGAGGACTGTATGTATCTATCGACGTATGAATCTTGGGATTTCTGCTCAAACTACAGTACTGTTTGCAAGGCCAATTCTATTAGATAAATTTTGTTGAAAGTGGACTCGCTTACAATTTTTCTCTTTTTTCCTACTTTCTTCTCCAATACCTCCCCTTTTCTTCTCCTCTTCACCCTTCATTCCTTACTTTTATACCCTCTACCTGCCTATTACAATTCATGGGAAACCATAGTTGGCTAGGTATTTTTCCTCCTTTCTTTCTTTTCAGCACACCCCGCCATGGAGCCTGTTTTTGTATTTTATTACAAATTTATTTTTGATTGTGATTTTTTTATGTATATTGTACTGTGTTGATTTGAATAAGATTGATTAATTGAATCAATCATTGATGTTCCATAAGGAACCTTAAGTTTTTCCTGTAAATACAAAGTTTTTTATTGCCTTCAAAACTTTTCTAGTGATCTACGTAAAACTTCAATAAATAAATGAAATGTAAGAATTACTTGAATGGAAAGCATTGCAATGTTATTCATTACGAATGTTGACAGTCCAAATTAGATTTCACTGTTTAGAGAACCTAATTTAATAATCAATTTAGTAATTACAAATTTTCAAGTATTGAAAATTACACTCTAATTTGTACAGGATGTTAAAACCAGTATTCATATTTAAACTTGATGCATTTTGTATTTGCATATATTTTGAATGTATCATTCATATTTCCATCTTTGTTTCAACAGGGTGTCTTTCCAATCAACTTCAACAAGGAGTGATAATGGATCGTCATCAGTCAGTGATCAAATTTTCTATAAGAATTCAAGATGGCGGCGATTCAACTAGACCTGGCTATGCATCGGTATAATCAATAGGTATATATTAATATTATTTGCATATAAATTGAATTTATCGATGGTAAGATTTATGTTTGGTAAGTCAGTGGAAATGATAGGACTACAGGCTTGCCGATTCTCTGTTACCACTGCCTTCTACAGTAGATAGGTGTGATTCAAGTCACCAGATGTGATATTTATTGTTGCTCCTTGTTTATAATGATCAAATATTTAACAATCAATATATTTTTATGATATCATAATAAATTTCCGTAATTGACCTTATTATTTTCTCTCCCTGTCATTTTAATGATTACTTATCATTAAAATGACAGGGAGAGAAAATAATAAGGTAACCTTGTGCTATTCCTCTCCCAAATTTAGATAAGGTCACACATAGTCCCAAATAGGTTGAGTCTTTTAGTTGTTCACTTCACAAAATTTCACAGTTCTTGATTATTTTTGCAAAGTAGATATCTGAGGTAGTTCATTGTGTTTCTCCATAATCGACAAATTATTTAGCAACAGCACGGAGGTAGGAAAGGATAGAGCTATCTGCTTTGTCCAATGACAGACAAGGATAGCAACACCAATGTTCATCAAATTATGACGTGGACCTCTCTATAGAACTAGAACAACCACAACAGATACAGTATCAACACAATATGATACGGTATCATCTGAACTTGATACACAACACTATGATTTGATACATGGGATATCTTCTTATACTATATTTTCACCATGATTCAACACTCTCAATCTTGAAGCTAAAGGTGCGTACAGATTTACGCGCTGCGAACTTGAGCAATTCACTTTTAATCAGCTGATGTCAAGCTTTTTCTATGTATATCTTATACCGTTTCTGTAAAAATACAGATATAGTCAGCGGATTATAAGTGAATTGCTCATGTTCGCGGCGCGTATATCTGTACGCACCTTTAAAGCTTGAAGTTTGAAGCTTGAACTCCGCTCATAGTGGAGCGGCGAAGGTCGGGTAGATGTTAGAAGGAAGAGGAGTTTTTCGGATACATGCATTTTCTTCTCAGATATCTACTCTACCATTGATGCTGCACAGTGTTTTGCCACATTCCTTTGCAAGCTTTATTTGTAACTTCTCAGCTATTTCTGATACTGTTCTGGTGAGATACAGTGTTATTTATTCACAATGAAACATTTACATCACATTACATTTTATTACATTCCTTAATCACAACATCAAATTAATGATTGGGAGAGAATCAACAGGATAAACCCAAAACTGTTCCTCTCCCTAATTTTGATAAAAATAGTCCAAATGAGGTTATGAAAACACTTTTATAAAGATCACAAAAAATTTACAGTCCAAATAAACATTATACTAAAAATTTTGTATCTCGGTTGATCAGAAAGATGAAACAAATTATTATTACACTTAAAAATGCATTAATAAATTGAAAAATATTAAAACACTAGAATATTGGTGTAAATGGATGGAAATTACTGAGATATTGCAATGGTTCAAATGCTTATGAATTAATTATCATTATTAAACGAAAATCCAAATTAAATGCTGTAATAGGAGGTACTAGGTTCGAATCCCGGGCTGTCAAATAATGTTTGAATAGTAGCGCTCATCGAATTTCCATCTAGCTGTTCACCCTGATGTCAATATTTGCAGTAGCATAAGTCTTCGGGGTGAATTACAGCATTTAATTTGGATTTTCGTTCAATAATAACTAGAATATTGTATAAAAATATAATCATTCTAAATTCTTGATAAGTTTGGACAATATATTCCCATTGAAGTGAGAAGAAAGCAATATTGTCAGTTCCCTTTTTGTGTAGTTGAGAAGTTGATATTGTGGTAATTATACATATTAAATGAAAAGACTAAGAAATTGTCAATCACCTCAGATTTTAACTGAAGTTTATCAGAGATTGACAATGGTGTAACAACTGAAACCAAACTTCTTACTTTAAATAAAATCAGAGGTATTTAACAATTTATCATTCTTTTCATTCAATTGCTAGTTCCATATCTTACTATATTAAGCGAGCGATTCCTGTATATCTGTTTATATTTTTATATCTGGCTATTTATGTTCAACGGATCTCGAAAACGGCTCAAACGATTTTCACGAAATTTGGAACATAGTAGGTTTATGATATAAAGATTCGATTGCACTAGGTCTCATCCTTGGGAAAACTTGCTGAACGACATTAAAAGGATAATTCATCCTTGGCTGAAACAGCTGAGACTTTCGGCGTCTGTGGATAGTAAAAAGTGGGTGAGTGATTATGTGGAAAATCAAAATATCGCATCCCCGAAATTCATAAGCTGACGTATTAATTCATACAAAAAGTACATCATAAAAATTATAGGGAGTGGAAAAATAAGGTAACCTTGCGCTATTCCTCTCCCAAATTTAGATAAGGTTACACATAGTCCGAAATAGGTTAAGTCTTGTAGTTGTTCACTTCACAAAATTTTAAGTCTTCAGTATAGCAAGCTGTAAATATAAACACGATCATTTTAGAGAATTGTGTTCTGTTTATCAATAAATAAAAATAACGAGCGACTCTCGGTGCCCCGATATTAATTCTTATGTGGAACTGACAATATCGTTTATGTAGCTGAGAAAGTTAGAAAGTGGGACTTGTCATAGTTAAGAGTGAGCAGATTCTGATTTAGCCAATGTGAGATTTTCCGTAATCCAGTTTTAGCTTTACTCCATGCTATTGGCCACGTTGGTCCTGAAAACAGAAGAACTGTGTCATCTGCAAAGGTGGTGATATTGCCTTCAATTTCCATACTGCACAGAGGATTTATATAAATCAAGAAGAGTATTGGACCAAGGACTGTACCTTGCGGTACTCCATATTCAACTTTGAGCATGCTGCTTCTTTGTCCAAGATATTCCATGGTATAGGGCGTTTATGTCGCAACTTTTACTGTTATCTCAAGCCGATAGTCCCCGTAGTTCTTTCCTGTGAAGCTTTATGACGCTGGTAATCTCTAATATTGTGCCGTTCATACACTCTTACCCGGTCAAAACAGTAAAAACCGACAACAATCGACAGTAATCGGCTTGAGATAACAGTAAAAGTTGCGACATGAACGCCCTATACCACGGGATATCACCTTATGCTATTGTTTCTCTATGGTACAGATTAAATTACCTGTTAGCAGATTTTGATGAACATATAGGCTACATTTTACCATAGAAAAAAGATAGCATAAGAAGATATCCCATGGTTTGTAGAATTCAAACCAACAAAGTTTGGAAGTTTTTTATCAAATTATGGTGTTGTGTATCAAGTTGAGATGATACTCTATCATGTTGAAGTGATATGCCATGGTAAAGGACCGTTATGTTGCAAATGTGAGTGTTAACTGAAGCCGATAGTCCTAGTAGTTGTTTTTGGTGAAGCTATGTGACGCTGGTAGTCTCTCATACTGTGCCCTTCTTACACTCTTACACTCCCAACAACACACTAATAATAGACCCACTTGATCAGCCTCCACACAAGGACATTATTGGCTACTAGCTGCTATAGTGAGGTCCACGTTATAATGGCAGTGGAAAAATATAGGAGAACAACGTTGCCAAACCTCTGTCTTGTCAATGCCTTCTATAGACGGTAGCTGATACAGGTGTATTAATGTAATATTAACGGTTCATTATCATTTAAAATAATCAATTATACGAATTAAAATAGTATATTTCGCACATAGAGCAGAAAATGAGATTTTTCCGGAGATTTTAAACCGGCTTGGCCTACGGCCTCGGACTAGAAAAGATTGAGAGCCGGAAAAACATTTTTGCCCGTGGTGCGAACGCTATTTTTCGCCACACACAAAAATAAACAATATGTTTTTGAAAATAGTTGTTTACTAAGCACTTCCGAAAGCAGAAGTGGAAGGTGGTAGCTCTAGCAAATCTCTGGTAATCTAAATATCAGGAAATTGTCCAAGTATTTTTATTTTTTATTCTGATTTGTCTAAATAACCTAAAAGATGATGTTCAATTATGTGGGAGGTTGAGTTTATACTTTTTTATTCTTTCAAATGAGAATAAGATGATATTATCAAAAATGTTTTAATTACTGAATAATGAACACAAATAATGAAAAGTTTTTTGATCACCTTTCTTAGTTCCATGTTAGCGGCTGGAAAGGGTACTCTTTCCGGCCTAGGCCGGAAAGAAACCTGTTCTGACGTCAGACAAGAGTCGTCTGCAAACAATGTCTTTCAGATCTACGTAGGGACTGGAAAACAGCTGCTTTCTGTGCAGTGTGGCGAAAAATAAATTACATTTTCCAATAATTTCATAATGAAGTTTTAAAATTAAGATGACAATTTTGTTAATTAATTATAAATTCTACATTGTTGAAAGACGATCTGGCAACAGAGCAAAGCGAGAAAGAGATAGCGCTATCCGCTTTGTTGAATGATGGACAATGATAGCAATACCATTGCTAATCAAACACAGCCATTATAACGTGGACCTCACTATAGTGTTCCATTATTTTCAGCCAACTTCTGTAATGGTAGCTTCACTAATGTTTCAACCCTTGATCTGCCTCCTCACAAGAACATCAGTAGCGGCCACTTGCTGCTAGGGGAACGCGGAATTGGAAATGTAAGTAATTCAAATGTACATGGCGTTTCCAATTCCGTGTTCCCACCACAGCTAGTGGACGCTACTATTGTCCCTTGTGTGCAGGCTACTTTTTACTTTTCTTGCCATAGGTAAGGAAAGTATTGCTTACGCGAAAAAAATTAAAGTACCCCAATTCCTAAATTTCTATACGTTTCAAGGTCCCCTGAGTCCAAAAAAATGGTTTTTGGGTATTGGTCTGTATGTGTGTGTGTGTGTGTGTGTGTGTGTGTGTGTGTGTGTGTGTGTATGAGTGTCTGTGTACACGATATCACATCTTCCAATGAACGGAATGACTTGAAATTTGAAACGTAAGGTCCTTACAATATAAGGATCCGACACGAACAATTTCGATCAAATGCGATTCAAGATGGCGGCTAAAATGGCGAAAATGTTGTCAAAAACAGGGTTTTCCACGATTTTCTCGAAAACGGCTCCAACGATTTCGATTAAAGTTATACCTGACGTAGTCATCGATAAGCTCTATCAACTGCCACAAGTCCCATATCTGTAAAAATTTCAGGACCTCCACCCCATCTTTTTAAAGTTCGATTTCAGATCTTCAATTATCAGGCTTCAGATACAATTTAAACAAAAAATTTCGAGTGGAAAAGATTGAGCATGAGAATCTCTACAATTAATGTTCAGTAACATTTTCACCTAAAATTAAAAATAAGCTCGAAATTCGAGAAAATGTGATTATCCAATTATTGCAAACTGTTGGCAACTGTTGATTCTATCAAATGATTCACTATGAAGAGATAGCAGACCTCGTGTGTCTCCAGCGTTATTGCCCTGTCACCAGCTGGCTCAAATTTTTGAATAGTAAACTTGAGATGCGCGGGAACACTAGCGTCAGGTGATAAATTCTCATAACGGCAAGGAAAGTTGTGTGAGTGCGCCACACCAGATTTTTAAAATTCCCTTGAGGAATTTAAATAAACATCCTAAGCCCGATATCTGTATTTTTTCTGCGTTTTCTCACCTATAACAAATGAGTGTACAATGTACAGATTTGCAACAGGGGTTGTGGGCCTCCTCACTCTCACCAGAGAAGCTATAGAGTGGCTGAGTGACCTGCAGGTTGACATTTGAAAATATGGAGATTGATTTTCTGTGTAGGGTACTTGAAGCCAATAACTTTTTTTTTCTATGTTTTACATTTTGACAGAGCCATTTGTCTGGCAAGCATGACATTCTCATAATATTGTTTCATTTTATTATTATTATGACAGCACTTCATACAGTGTTTTATGAATTATATTTATTTTATATTGAATAAATATATTACTGCAACTTAGGTCTACGCACAGGTTTTACCTTGTAGGCTACTCCTTAAACAAAGATGGACATTAAAAAAAGTATACTGCAGTTTTGGGATCATTTTATATATTTAACAGTATTTTTCTTGTATTATTTTTAGATGTTATAATAGACTATTAGATTATTATAATTGTGTATGTTTTTTGAGAAATAAATTTGAATTTGAGTGTAAATAATGTTATTTATGACCGTTTTCTTCCCTCATGCCATACGCATATATATATATACCTAATTTGATAGAGCTCATTGACAGAAATGTTGAAATTCGCTGCACAGGTTCTGTGCAGCTAATTTGAAGCTAATGTCTTCAAATTTTTTTGAAGACATTGAAGCTAATGTCTTCAAATTTTTTGTAGAGGTGTTTTCTAAACTACCGTACGCCAAAAATGTCCCCAAAATCGGTGTATTCCTATGCATTTATCTGTATTTTCTCAGCTTCTTTCAAGGGCTAAAGGTACGTCTTCGTTTGTGCGGATCCTAATTGGCGGTCTAATTGTATGATTAGCAATGGTATTGCTATCCTTGTCTATCATTCAACAAAGCGGATAGCGCTATCTCTTTATCGCTTTGCTCTGTTGCCAGATCGTCTTTCTACAATGTAGAATTAATAATCAACTTACAAAATGTCATCCCAATTATAAAAATTCATTATGAAATTGTTGAAAAATATAATTTCCTACTTAATAAAATATAATTGATTATTTTAAACGAGAATGAACAGTTAATATTACATCAATAAACCTGTATCAGCTACCGTCTATAGAAGGCATTGACAAGACGGAGGATCGGCAACGTTGTTCTCCTATCTTTCTCCACTGCGATTATAACGTTTGGGTCCACGTTATAATCGCAGTGGAGAAAGATATTGATGTAATATTGACGGTCCATTCTCGTTTAAAATAATCAATTATATTTTATTAAGCAAGAAATAGAGTATAGATGAACACAAAATTTAATTATGAGCTACACAATACCTTGGTATTTATTTGTCGGTCATGATAGCATTATGTAAGATGAATCAGACTACCGATTATTGGTGTGTTCCCAACCTCTGAAGATGATTACCGTAACACCATAGAGAAACAATAGCGTAAGTAGATATCCCATGGTATAGGCCATTTATGTCGCAACTTTTACTGTTATCTCAAGCCGATAGTCCACATAGTTCTTTCCTGTGAAGCTTTATGACGCTGGTAGTCTCTCATATTGTGCCGTTCATACACTCTTACCCGGTCAAAACAGTAAAAATCTACAATAATCGGCTTGAGATAACAGTAAAAGGTGCGACATAAACGCCCTATACAATGGGATATCTTTGTTTCTCTTTGGTAACACATATTGAACGAAATATCCAGATATCTTGTAATGGTTTGATATATCTGACAATTTATTTTGTGGTTGTTGTTGGAGCCCAATCCCAGCCTTAATCTTAGCCCTAGAATTATACAAGGTTAGGAGATAAGATTTGATTTATATGTAGAGGAGGAGGAGAATGATAAGAGAGAGGATGAAGATAAGGAGGAGGTAGTGAAAGAAGAGGAGGAGGAGAATATGAAGTTGAGGAGTGAGAGGAGGAAAAGAAAAAAAAAGAGAATGAGTATATAATATTAAATTTTATTTTTTAATCAATGTAGGTATATAAAATTATATGCTCGATTCAAAATACACGTATTCAAAATAACTGACAATACAGCTAACTATTGAATGAATCTGACTAAGTATGAAGTGCAGAATATTGGTTGATATTTGGATTAAATGCATTTTGTTAAATTAGTATAATTATAAGCCAGCATAAATTAGTAGGTACTCTAAATAAATGAACACATCTAACTCAATGTTATACCTTTTAGAGTTTCAAATTAAATTCATTATTTATTTGCTAATTCACATATTTTTATATAGGAGAAGAGGAAAAGTTTATAAGTTAGTAAAGGGAAAAAATATTACACAAAGCTTAATTTAATCGTGATCAATTTGACAAGAACCAATCAGAGAAGGCTTTTTGAGAAGAAAGCTTCTGTGATTGGTTCTTGTAAAATTAATCACAATTAAAATTTAAATGGCTTGTGTGCAACCGTCTCTATAAATTTAATAGTTTTCAACTACTGCATGATATATGTCTCTTTATATTTAATAAAAGATAATCCAATAAAATACTCAAAATAATTTCATCAAACATTCTGAAACAAAATCAAAGAATTACTTCTAAATTTTGATTTAATACACTATTTCAAATAATTTAGCTATATAGAAATTATATTACTGCAAGGTACCTATTACAGTACCTAAATTTTGTTATTCCATTTATATAAATGTATGAATTCAGGCCTTCTTTCTTGTATTTATAAAATAGAATAATAGTACCCTTTAAAATTAATAAAACAATAATACAAATTGTAATCACAAATTTTGTGATCACACCATCGTCGGGTTATAAATCTTTAAATTATAAATTTATAACTCGACAATGGTGTGATCACCGAAACTAGTAGTTACATTACAATTTGTTTTTACTATTTTATTAATTTTAAAGGGTACTATAATTATTCTATTTTATAAATATTCCATTTTTCTTGGTTTACTGTGTGAGATTATTCACTTGGATATAAGTAGATTGATTTGTATACTTTTTAAATAATAAATTTACTTTATCCTAAAGTTATCTACAGTCAGGTGAGTTGAGGATGAATTTTTATTAATTGTTTACATTTTTGGTCAGTTTTTTTGCAATATTATTATGGAATAACCCAAAGGAAAATTGTAGTGTATTGTTGTCTATTGAGGTGTAAGGATCATAACATACTTTAGTGTTATCAAAGGGTTATGTTGAGCCTAATTTTTACAAGGTAAATGTTTTTAAATTAATATAATAATTACTCTTAAAATCTCTGAAAACTCATTGGTTTTTCTCCCTTTAAATATTATGTCCCAGAAAATTTATTTTCTATCTGTTCAAAATATACCCTACTGTGTTTGTCATACTATAGAGTGAATGATTGATAATTCAACTTTATATTTAATAATTTATTTAAAATCCTAAATTAGACTAAATAGACGTTTATTCTACTTATTTTAAAGAAAAGTCCCAAAAATGTACTTTAGAACAGCCTAACAAAATTTATTTCAAATCTGTGATTCATCAAAAATTAGGTTATTTTTTTTTAAACAGCTGATAATTATTTAATTACAAAATTTCAAGTTAACTGTTTGTTTTGATAATTTTTAAGGTTAGATGAGTAGTTTTCTAATACTTTTTGTTATAGGCCTATACATCTCTTTAAACTAAACATTTTCCATTTAATTATTTATTTTATTTACAATTTCTTTTGGACAATTTGTCAACTTATGTATTTCTATTGATATCTAGTCAATCCTGTTTTGTTTTGAAGAAGTTTTCCAAACAATCTAGTTTTAAATCCGTTTTGAAGATTTAATTCAATAAAAAATAACCTTTTTCAAATTTATTTGTCCAATTTGCAAACTTATTCCTTCTAATTTATTTGTACTTTCAGCACTTACGTTAAAACAACTCCAAATTTGATAATTTTTAAGGTTATTTTGATAATTTTTAAGGTTATCTTATTGTTTTTGTAAGGTTATACTATTTTTCCTCCCTTTTTCGATGTTTATTTCAATTGTTTTCAAATTTTGCGCCCCTATTACTTTCGATTTTGAAATGCATACTCAAAGAGAGATGCACCAGGCATTAAAATCCCGGAATCGACCGGAGATATACGAAGATTTGGTTTTAGTTCAATCATGACGTCATTCTATAGTATGTCACCTGTGCTTTGCTAAACAACTAGAGCAATTCGCAAGTTCTTTGAGGAACATTGAATGGTATTGTGTTAAAAACCTATAAATCTAGTTAATTGTGTGTTAAATCAAACCTTACACATCATTTCCATCAAGTATTTATTCTATTTTCGTCATGCATTCCTTGAATGAGGCTCAGTTTATTGTAAACTTGGGTGGCTCATGCATGGAAATTATAGGTCTGAATCGCTAGATCGGTTTGTGAGTGCCCCTTCCGCCATCTTTTTATGGCTGTTTTTCACTATTTCGTCGATTGTAATTAATTAATTACGCCAATATGACCTCGCAATTGATTTGTGACAAGTGTTGAACAGTGTACTTAGGGACTTAGTTGCTAAAAGTGACCAGAAAATTTCGGATACCGACAAAAAGGTAAGCTATTTTTGTGTGTCTTTGATTTTCATTCATGAATAGTCTGCTAGGGGTGGGATAGGTACGATGTGCAGCACTTACAATTTACAATGACTAATCAAAACTCTTTGAAATACACAAGTTTTACTACATTTTTACAACCAAAACAACCCTAATTCAACTGATTTACGTTTGTAAACTACAACCTAAAATCTCACATACAATTCTATCCACAAAAATCTTAATATTTTCTACAACTTTTAACCCAACCCAAACATTTTCATCTTTATTTGATCACAATGAAACACTCCAAATCTTAATTTCCAAAGATTCTATAATTATAACCTAAAGAAACTATGTAGGTAGTAACTTGCTATGCTTGTAAAGTTAGTTTCAAAGGTACGTAAAACTATTAAATATCTATGACTATTGTTTCAAATACTCTTTTATCTCTATCATCATACATTATTTGAATAGTTTTCATTGATTACTAAGTGTTATGAAAAAGATTTGTTGGTTTTTATTGTGTGGAACGGCAGAAAACAGAGATCGCTGATATGCTTTCTTGGTAGCCTAGTAGGCTTTCTTGTTGAATAGGGATTGATAGGATGATAGGTTCAACCATCTTGGATAATGCTTACTTAGCTCCAGACTAAACTGTAATTATTCACTTGCTTTTCAACGTTCATTGAATCGTTTATGTTGTGGTAATTTAGTTTGTGCTGTATTTTGAAACGGTTTAAAGTTGTGGGGTGTTGAGTTTTAACCTCAAAATGTTGTAGATTTTAGTGTTGAATTATCTTTACTTACAACGAAAAGTCCTAGTAGCCTATATTCTTTTTAAAAACTAACTTAAACTCCTAGTATTTATTTACTAGAGACTAAAAATCTAATTCAGTTCATAGAAGTTTGTATCTTGTTGGCAGGACTTCATAATTTTCAATGAGAGAAAACTGTTTTGTCCTTTGTTAAGGTTGGGTCCTTTCTCAATTTTATCAAGTTTTTGACTAGATTGGCTAAGGGCCCGAATACCACATATACCTCAGTCATGTATATAATACATTTATAAAACATTATAGGCTACATTTAAATATACGGTAATTCATTTTATGATCATAGATAGATATTTGACCAACTCTTTTCAAAGATTTGATTCCTTAGACCTTTGTCTAAGATGAAATCTATCAAATAGGCTAGTATGACTATTTGATGACTATGAACGATCATGTATCTATTATGTCACACTCATAATGTAGCTGTATACTTTGTTATGAGGCCCCAAGGGTATGTAATACTCTTCTAAAAGGTATGAGCTTTAATAACACAACCTACTTTAATGTTCTTGACATTTTAAACAGGAAAATACTATTCATCTTGTCTAGGAATTTGCAATATTAGGTGCCTTGTAGAGGTCCCTTGAACAATTTCTCAGATTTTTGAGCTCAAAGTACCATTAGGCTATATTGTCATAGGTATAATGAATTAATAACGGGGGACCGAGTTTTGCTCTGGAGTGTAAAAACATAACAAATTTGTAACGAAAGATTGAATTTATAGTTTATATTTATTTATTCATTTTCTCAGTCGTACAATTATATTTAGTTATATGAGGAGGCACAACAGGCTTATGCCCAAAACTGTCCCTTTTCAAATTCATACTAGGCCTATAGTCCAAATCAAAATCTAGGTTAAGCTACTATCACTCATCAAAATAACAAACACATCATCAATTACAAATAAGATAGGGTATTTACTATGAATTCTATTTAGATTGATATACTATGTTTGCTACAATATTAATTTGTTAATATACTATGTACTATCTACACTAAAAGCATCTAGTTACTAATTTGGACTTTCCAAAGTAAACATGTTTTCTGAAAAAAAATAGAAATAAGCGAAAATAAGTTTTTTTTCTTGTTGAATTTTTCTTTCTGTGAGATCAGCTTAATGGTCCCACACATGCACTTGTTTACTTACTTCCATTTCGATCTCGACAGACGACAAAATTTCCATCTGTTTTTCCAAGGACGTATTTATCCTTTTAATGTCCTTCAGCGAGTTATCCTAGGGTTGAGACCTAGTGCAACGAATTTTCATATCATAAACCTACTTTGTTCCAAATTTCGTGAGAATCGTTAGAGCCGTTTTCGAGATCCGGTCACATACAGACATATAAACATCTAAACAGAAATTGTTCGTTTAATAGTATAGGATATTTCATATCATAACGTTAAGTCGTCGGTCCCGGCTGCCTTAACAGTCGTTAGGTCATATCAGAGGTCCTGAAATTGATTAAAATGACTGGGGAAGGACCAATGGGCACATCCCAAAACTGTTCCTTCCCCGAATTTTTATTCAGGTTCAGTTCGCTTAACCAAAACACCTACAAAGCGAAATAATAGCGATGGACTCCGGTGAGCCCATCCAATTGGAAGCCTTGAAAAAGGATGGAAGTCACTGGCTTGTTGAGGTATTCATACACCAAGTCCCAAAAAATAGGTTAATTAATATTTTAGAATTGGTTAAATGGGGAGTATTGATTTTATAGAATATAAAGAGAACTGATTTAAATTGAGTTTCTAATTTGAATCTTCTCGTAGCTCTACAATGGGGTGATGGGAAGAAATAGCTTGAAACTGTGACCATTGATGTTATCCCATATAAGGAACACTGACTGTTTCAAATTGATCTTACTAACTTATTATTATTAAACGAAAATCCCAATTAAATGCTGTAAATCACCCCGAAGACTTCTGCTACTGCAAATATTGACAACAGGGTAAACAGCTAGATGGAAATTCGATGAGCGCTACTATTCAAAAATTATTTGTCAGCCCGGGAATAATTAAATAAAACTGCAATGAGAGCGTTTTGCCTCAAGAAAGTGCTTTTTCCAGCCATATAAGCCGTTCCTGTGAAGTCATCTTAATTGATAGCCTTGGTAGTGAAAAATTGAAGCACAGTGTGCCTTATGAATTACCCTAAATAATTTTTGAATAGTAGCGCTCATCGAATTTCCATCTAGCTGTTGTCAATATTTGCAGTAGCAGAAGTCTTCGGGGTGATTTACAGCATTTAATTTGAATTTTCGTTTAATAATAATAACTTATTCATTAGCATTTGAATAATTGCAATATTTCAGTAATTTCCAATAGTAACTTCCAAAATTTCAGTAATTTCAGTAGTATTCAAAAATTATTTAATTATTCCCGGGCTGACAAATAATTTCTGAATAGTAGCGCTCATCGAATTTCCATCTAGCTGTTTACCCTGTTGTCAATATTTGCAGTAGCAGAAGTCTTCGGGGTGAATTACAGCATTTAATTTGGATTTTTGTTTAATAATAATAACCAATTCATTAGCATTTGAATAATTGCAATATTTCAGTAATTTCCTTCTCATCTCACTAACTTATTAATGATAATAACCAATTCATTAGCATTTGAATAATTGCAATATTTCAGTAATTTCCTTCTCATCTCACTAACTTATTAATGATTACCCTGTTGAATTAAAAACTTTATTAATGTATTATGGAAAGGCATATTACTCATGATTGTTGAGTTATGCACGGAAATTCATAGATTAAAGTTCAGTTACTATTGTCAATATATTGAACAAATATTCTATGGTGAGATTCATTTGAAACTGTCATTATTTCTTGTAGAATAAAATCTATACCACCCATTCAAATAATGTTGACAATCAAAGGTGAAACTTAACTATATCAACCTGCCCTTAGATTCAATGTTCAAATCAAATATTGGATTTTAGATAAGGAAACGAGTTATTGGGAAATTTTTAATTGATGAAGGGATATTTGTTATTGATGAAGTGGTTTTTTCAAATTTAAATGATTTTTGATCAAATGTTGACAGTGAATATTAAAAAGAGAGAATTCACAAGGGTAAATTCTGAGGTAGTATTATTTATTTCTTAAAGTCTTTGCCACTTGAGGTATAATCTATAGTGAGCTCCATGTTATAATAGTAGTGGAGAAAGATTGGAGTTCAACGTTGCCGATCCTCTGTCTTGTTAATGCCTTGTATGTACGGTAGCTGATACAGGTTCATTGATGTAATATTAACTGTTCATTCTAGTTTAAAATGATCAATTATATTTTTCAATAACTTCATAACCAATATACATAGCCTAATTAAAATGATATATTTTATCAATTGATTCTTCATTATACATTGTTAAGAGGCGATCTAGCAACAGAGCAAAGCGAGGAAGAGATAGCACTATCCGCTTCGTTGAATGAAAGACAAGGATAGCAATACCGTTGCTGATCAAACACTGCCATTATAACGTGGACATCACTATACAAGATATTATATAGCTTTGATTTGAAGCTCCAGAGATAATAATAGATTTATAAGAATTTTATAAGTATAGATTTATTTCTTGTAGATCTATTATGTAGCTGGCTCACACACTAACTGACATAATAACTGAAAATGCATTATAACCAACTATTGAATGAATTAGCCAAGGTATTATGTGGAGAATGATTGGTTGATATTTGGATGGAATGCGCATTGAATTGGGATCATATAATATTGTGTTGTATCTACACTAATCGGCCCACTAACAACTCATAACCCTACAGTATTGGACAAAGTATTGTGTGGAGAATGATTGGTTGATATTTGGATGGAATGCGCATTGAATTGGGATAATATAATATTGTGTTGTATCTACACTAATCGGCCCACTAACAACTCATAACCCTACAGTATTGGACAAAGTATTGTGTGGATAATGATTGGTTGATATTTGGATGGAATGCGCATTGAATTGGGATAATATAATATTGTGTTGTATCTACACTAATCGGCCCACTAACAACTCATAACCCTACAGTAATGGACAAAGTATTGTGTGGAGAATGATTGGTTGATATTTGGATGGAATGCGCATTGAATTGGGATAATATAATATTGTGTTGTATCTACACTAATCGGCCCACTAACAACTCATAACAATACAGTATTGGACAAAGTATTGTGTGGAGAATGACTGGTTGATATTTGGATGAAATGCGCATTGAATTAGATAATATAATATTGTGATGTAACTTCATAAATCGGTGGTGTTTCAACAAATAATTGTCGACTCTCTGAAAAGGATATAAAATAATATTCTTCTCATCAACACACAACCGGAAATTAGAGAAAGAAAGAGAGAGAGAGAGAGATGAGAGAAAAATTAGAGTGCTCAAGATTATTCTTGATTCCATGAATCATTGAATGAAACTTACCACAGTGAATCATATTATCTTAATATTTGATCATTGTGAGAATAACTGTTGGGGATATTTTACCATTTATGTTTACCATACTATAATAGTAAGAGAGAGAGAGAGAGGGATGGAGTGAAAGTGAGAGATAGATTCTGAATGTCATATTCGGTGCTCTAATCTATTTTCTGTTATCTTTAGTCTGATATATTTATTCTAATTGCCAGCATTTTTGTGATATTTTTATGCCTTGTAACTCTGTATGAAGTGTACAATTTTAAACATCTACTGAGCTATTTAAAAATTGAATTTTTTGGCAATATTAACAGAATATGTTCAGTAAATTGAACATTCGTAGACTGAATTGTAGAATTTTCCCATGTAAAAAAACATTACCAGCAGGACAGACAACATAATATGGTAAAAATAAGTTTTGTGTTGTATAGGATTTTGTTGATTAAATAATCCAGTTTGTAAAATTTTTAAATCGAATTTGAGCTACTTTGAATATTCAATTTTATTTTTTTTTTATTTATTATTATTTCATCCACTGACCTCCTATAATAGGGGTATTTGGATTTGTCAATATCGTAAGTAAATAAAATACAGAACAAAAATACATGAAAAGTATAGACATAAATACAATATTATATCCATAAATACAATTTTATATACATAAATACAATTAGAATAAGTTTTGTGTAGTAGAGGATTTTGTTGATAAATAATCTAGTTTGTACAGTTTTCAAATTGAATAAGCTACTTTGAATATTCAATTAAAATAAGGTTTGTGTTGTAGAGGATTTTGTTAATTAAATTTGTTGACGTTTAGAATTTTAACAAAAGTATAATTTAAGGATTTAAATAAAATCTTTAATACTTTTTGTGATTGTGAAGGAAGATTTTTGTTTGGATTTGTATTTTGAAATTAATTAATCTGATAAATTCAAAATTATTGTAGTACATACATTTTGTGGACTCAAAATAGTGTGTGGATTAAGTTATAACCTCTAGACTGTGTATTCCAAATTATGGTTTAAAGCAGTTTTGGGCGAATGCCTGTTGTTTTTACCTGCATTGTATCTATTGTCTATGAATAAATGAATAATCTAGTTTGTAAAATTTTTAAGTCGAAGCTACTTTGAATAGGCTATTCAGTTTTATGCAATATGATATCACACAGTGGTATTCAGTTTACAATTTTCTTGATGCATGATTATAATCATTATTGTAATCAGGACCCCAAGTCGAAGGTTTATTCATTAAATCCACTATTTCTTGCTTATATCCCGATATCATAATTTTTGTTGTATTGTTAGTAGGCATTAAGCTGGTTTTACACCAAAGTTATTAACTTAATCCTTATAGATTCTATGAGATTGAAAGGAACTTGACAAACACATATGTTCATCATGTGTATGATAAGATATGTTCAATCTAATAGAATCTATAAGGATTAAGTTATTAACATTTTGTTAATAAATTTGGTGTAAACGCAGCTTCAGTTTTCCATTTTCCAAATTTGCTTGTATCATGTTATTTTTACAAGGATATTCTCAAGGAGTAAATGACATAATGTTAAACAATGCTTTAATCTGTATATTCTTTATTGATTGATACAATAAGTACATCATCAAAATGATAGGGAGAGAAAAAATAAGGTAACCTTGTGCTATTTCTCTCCCAAATTTAGATAAGGTTACACATAGTCCCAAATAGATTAAGTCTATTAACCATTACTTCTGGCGTATTCAGCAGACAAAAAACACATAATCATAAAATAATTGGAAATGGAAAACAGGCTTATAGCCCTTACCATCCCATTCCCAATTTTGTTATTTTGGATTATCCTCAGTTTTTATCATTTGTCTTGTATTTTTAGTATATTTTTCTGTGTAATTTAGTTTCTATGATGTTTTTTATTCATTTAGGAAGACTTTTTGTGTAGTTGAGAAGTTGATATTGTGGTAATTATTCATATTGAATGAAAAAGACTAAGAAATTGTCAAAAAAAACCACTGATTTATTGATAATTAGAAAGACCGGTTTCGGTTATTACACCATTGACAATCTCTGATAAACTATCTCTGATAAGACCGAAACCGGTCTTTCTAATTATCAATAAATCAGTGGTTTTTTGACAATTTCTTAGTCTTTTCCATTCAACATTTAGGAAGAGTTATTCCCAATAAACAGTTCATATTTCTACATGTATTTAGAAGATTTCAATACTAGAAGCATTATTTCGAGTTTATTTTCAATTTTCTTAATGTTTATTGTGTTTTTAGTATGTTTTCCTTTGTATTTTTGTGTTAATTTAGTGTATTTTTTTAGTTTTCAGATGGGGTTTGAGGCGGTACTGGCGGGATGACCGACAGCCGTTGGATTTCAGGAGGAGGTGAGTTCAAAAATTTTTATTTGTTACATTTAACAATACACCCATATCAAATACATTATTAGAAAAGGATGAACAGACCTAGCCCAAAAATGCTCCCTTTCCGATTTCGTACGTAGAACGAGAGTTATGCTCCTAGTATCATTACATTTCCTAAATTTGAGTCCAATTTTAGAGAACAGCACACCATCTAGTAAACACAGATCAGCAGAATATTATAGTATAGTTAAGTGACGTCACTTTACCGCGGTTAAATTCAGTAGACGTACTGTCATGCTCCAAGTATCAGGTTCTGTGATACTACTCTATTCGCTATCTGGGCCCTCCAGATATTTATCTCGGGCCACTCCCGTGTTTTGGATGGACACGTTAAGTCGTCGGTCCCGGCTGCCTAAAAGGCAGTCATGTCTAAGGCCCTGAAATTGATCAGTTGCGACCTGTAAACTCAGCCAGTCAGGTCACTCGATATTATTATTATTTATGGTTGATATTTTCTCATGCAATAAGAGCCTCAGTTTGTTGAAGTATACATGTGACTCCTTATAACATAACTATCAAGTAGTCGCTCGATAGCCTGGTTTTTACTATAGTGAGGTCCACGTTATAATGGCAGTGGAGAAGGATAGGAGAACAACGTTGCCGATCCTCTGTCTTGTCAATGCCTTCTATAGACGGTAACTGATACCGGTCTATTGATTTATCTCTTTTCTGTTTAGGGCTACTTGTAATATAAATATAAAGAAAAAGCAAAATCTCAGTACCCTTTTGAATTATTTAAATCACAACATGATTCGGACATTTATGCCATTTTCAAGTGATATATATATATATATATATATAGATATATATATATATATATATATATATATCATATAATGATATATATTACTTGAAAATGGCTTAAATGTCCGAATCATGTTGTGATAGAATATTTCAAAAAGGGTACTGAGATTTTTATTTTTCTTTATATTTAGGTTTATTGATGTAATATTAACTGTTTATTCTTGTCTGAAATAATAAATAATATTTTATTAAGCAAGAAACTATATTTTTCAACAACTCTATTATGAATTTTAATGAATAAGATGAAATATTTTGTTGATTAATTATTAATTCTACATTGTGACGATCTGGCAACAGAGCAATCGCTATCTGCTTTGTTGAATGATAGACAAAGATAGCAATACCATTGCTAATCAAACACTGCCATTATAACGTGGACCTCACTGTAGTAGAGTTAGTGGTCGAGTAACTGTCATACTAACTCTACCGAGCTGACTCTACTCTACTTACTTGGTCGAGTAACTGTTTTTATTATTAGGTAAAGTGTGTTGTCTAGTGAGCAGAACTAGCCTTAAAATGTCAATACTTTTTAATAAATTGATACTTTTTAATAAATAACAATACAACTTAAACTTGATAGCCTACGGCACGACTCTACTCTACTAGCTGGAGACTGTTTTTATTAGCATAGTAGTGGTAGAGTAGAGTGAGAAGCGGTGGTGGGGGAAGGCAAGTGGTAGAGTACTATCCCACTCTACTCTACTAAAAACTAGTACTCTACCATCAACGTTTTCATTGGGAGAGTTCAAAAGATAGTTAGCACTAGCATAAAGAAACAATAGCGTAAGTAGATATCCCATGGTATAGGGAGTTTATGTCGCAACTTTTACTGTTATCTCAAGCCGATTACTGTCGATAATTGTCGATTTTTACTGTTTTGTTGGGGTGAGAGTGTATGAACGTCTTCTTCATCTTCCTCCTCTTCTTCTTCTTCTTCCACTCCTACTTCTTCTTCTTCTTTTACACCATCACCTTCTCCGTTTTCTTCACCTCCGAAGGTGGGATCCGAACCACGAGGAGGCAATTTTCGAACTCATGAATCCAATGAAATGCGTAGCAGCATGACCACTTGAGCAAACTCCTCACAATGTAACCATAGAGAAACAATAGCATAAGTAGATATCCCATGGCAAAGTGCGTTTGTCACAACTTTTACTGTTATCTCAAACCGATTACTGTCGATTTTTACTGTTTTGACCGGGTAAGAGTGTATGGACGGCACAATATTGATTGATTGATTGATTGATTGAGTATTTATGTAGATTACAATATATACTGGCTTATACACTTATATACAATAGCTTACAATACAGCAAAATTATAGATGAATTTACATAATATAGACTAAGAAAATAATTATTGAACTGTATATGATATGAAATAGTTATTTGTGCAACTAGTGCGAAAAGTGACAGTTTGCTGCACCGAAAGAAACGTTTACGCCCGAGCCCGTAGGCGAGGGCGGAATGGTTTCTTGAGTGCAGCAGAGGAACTTTGCGCACTTATTTCACATTAAGTTTTTCCTACAGTTAACATTGAATATGAAAAGTGGGTAATTATGGGTAAAATTGCCTGAAATGCATCAAATGTTTTTCGGTGTAAATTTATTATTGATAAAAACCTTAATCCTAAAATCCTAAAGTCCTCGTTGTCCTTGGTTATAATATATAATGAATAATAATTAGCGCGTTGTGCTTGGTTGCACCTCTGCTCACTATAGCAGCCACAGCAGTCACTGTTACCAACTTCATTTTGATTTTGCTGCACTGTTGCTCCATATAACCTACTAAGTATTTTGCGTTGCCATGGTTGCAAATCTGGAGTGCAGAAAAATTTTTCCCGCACTAGAGCGGAAAAGTGATTCTTTGCGTTCTGTAATCAGTGCAGCAATGGCCACTTTTCAACGTAACTGTAGGAAAAAGCAATTTGTAATATAATAACTATAGATAATTATATTGTTATGCATGTACATAAATTGGCGGAGCTTTGGACATATCAAATGTCCATTCTTCGGAAAGAATATTAAAAATATCCTCCCCACTAACTCTCTACCAATATGAGAGACTACCAGCGTCACACAGCTTCACAGGAAAGAATTACATGAACTATCGGCTTGTGATAACAGTAAAAGTTACGACATAAACTCCCTATACCATGGCATATCTACTTACGCTATTGTTTCTCTATGGTACTAGTTAGTACCACGAACTCTATCACTAAGCGTCGTTTCCTCAGTCAAAGCTAAAACCCGATTTAATCAGCTAGGAGCTTAAACTCAAAATGAAATACATTATAACAAACTAGACTTGATACGGATTTAATCCAGTTTAAAATTAAATTTAGTTTGAATTTGTAATTATATCAACGAATAAATAAATAAATAAATAAATAAACTGTCACCGTGCAAACGGCTCTTTCTCTACTAATGAAAACCAGGCTTAAAGAAATAAATTGGAAAAATAAAGTTTTCGATTTATTTATTATTTTTTACAATGAAGCACAGATTGGGAGAGAGAAACTAAGAATACCTTGTACTATTTCTCTCCCAAATTTAGGTAACATTAAAAGTCCGAAATGAGGTTTTATGTCTTCCAGATTTCCACAACATTTTCTGTCCAAAAATATTTATACAAACCATTCTTTTGAATTTGGATGTTAAAAATACCAAAATAATAATAAATTATAACAATCATTTATTGACCGAGAGAAGTGAGGTCTAAGATTCAAGTCGACGGTTTGGCATTTCTCTTAATGTTTAAATGTTTATATGTTGCGCATTTACGGCGAAACGCGGTAATAGATTTTCAGGAAATTTGACAGGTATGTTCCTTTTTAAATTGCGCGTCGACGTATTTACAAGGTTTTTGGAAATTTTTCATTTCAAGGATAATATAAAAGGAAAAAGGAGCCTCCTTCATACGCCAATATTAGAGTAGAAATCAGACTATAGAATTATTCATCATAAATCAGCTGACAAGTGATTACACAGATGTGTGGAGAAGCCAGTCTATTGCTGTATTTCCATAAGGTCTCTAGTTTCAATCAGGTACTTGTGGATGAGAATACTGCGTGAGGTATACTGTTCACAGAACTACTAGTTATTAAAATAGAGAATATTCACTTATTAGAGAAATTTTCAAACACGAACCGAAAAACAAACTGTTTTCACTCCATCAATTTGAATTCGATTTTAGAGACACTCTGTTAATGTCACGTGTTTCATACGTATGTGTTACGTGTGTTCACGTTCTGGAAAACTCATTTTCCCGGTTTTCCTTATTTTTCATCCCTATTGTCATCAAATACAATGAAAACCCTATTGTTTTAGCATTTAAAGAGCCACAAGTGATGCTCACTCTAAACTGTCAGTATTCCCCATAAGAAACATCATTGGCGACTCATTCAACTAATGCTGACAGTAAGTATGTGAAACTCACTTTAGACGTTCATTGTGAGATTCTCTTGAAATTGTCAGTGTTTGTTGAATGGGGAGCCAATGATGTTTCTTATGGGGAATACTGACAGTTGAAAGTGAATCTCGGTGTATTGATGTTATTTGTATAGAATTGGTTAGGGAGAACGTCAACTGCAGGCTTTTATGAAAAATGTTTGGAAATAATTAGAAAAAATATTCATTATGTGGTTTAGGTTAGATAACACATTTTGCAAGTAGATTATTTATTTATTTACAACAATATGGGAGCATACGGGAAAACCCAAGAATTGCTCCCCAATCAAAAAAATTACAATAAGCACTTTACAAAAAAAACTTTAAAATCGAGAGAAAGACATAAGGAGAAAACTATTTCATATTTGTGAAGAGAAAAAAATGTGATGAGAATCTAAATATACTGAAAACTTGATATACTAAATACTAGATACTATACTATTATTATACTGTACTAGAAACCATTTACAATATGAGAAAATAATGAGAGGGGAATCAAGAAAATACAAATAACATTCCAATAATGAGATAAATGATAACAGAGCTAAGAATGAAAGGAAGTCATCTACTAAATGCTGACTTCTTGAAAGTCATCTATTATGCTGGCTGGTACTACACTAATCCATACTATTAGACAATAATATAGCCAAATATTCAATGTTACAGTTACTATGTTACTTCAATGTTACTAACCACAACATGATACAGTATCATCACAATATGAAACAGTATCATCTCAACTTGATACACAACACTATGATTTGATACATTCTCTATCTGCTTTGTGGAATGACAGACAAGGATAGCAACACCAATGTTAATCAGGTGCTGACTTTATAACGTGGACTTCACTATGGAACAAGAACAACCACAACATGATACAGTATCAACACAATATGATACAGTATCATCTCAACTTGATACACAACACTATGATTTGATACATTCGCTATCTGCTTTGTGGAATGATAGACAAGGATAGCAACACCAATGTTTATCAAATACTACTATTATAACGTGGACCTCACTGTAGATCAAGAACAACCACAACATGATACAGTATCAACACAATATGATACAGTATCATCTCAACTTGATACACAACACTATGATTTGATACATTCGCTATCTGCTTTGTGGAATGATAGACAAGGATAGCAACACCAATGTTTATCAAATACTACTATTATAACGTGGACCTCACTATAGATCAAGAACAACCACAACATGATACAGTATCAACACAATATGATACAGTATCATCTCAACTTGATACACAACACTATGATTTTTGATACATTCGCTATCTGCTTTGTGGAATGACAGACAAGGATAGCAACACTAATGTTAATCAGGTGCTGCCATTATAACGTGGACCTCACTATAGATCAAGAACAACACAACATGATACAGTATCACACAATATGATACAGTATCATCTCAACTTGATACACAACACTATGATTTGATACATTCGCTATCTGCTTTGTGGAATGATAGACAAGGATAGCAACACCAATGTTTATCAAATACTACTATTATAACGTGGACCTCACTGTAGATCAAGAACAACCACAACATGATACAGTATCAACACAATATGATACAGTATCATCTCAACTTGATACACAACACTATGATTTGATACATTCGCTATCTGCTTTGTGGAATGATAGACAAGGATAGCAACACCAATGTTTATCAAATACTACTATTATAACGTGGACCTCACTATAGATCAAGAACAACCACAACATGATACAGTATCAACACAATATGATACAGTATCATCTCAACTTGATACACAACACTATGATTTTTGATACATTCGCTATCTGCTTTGTGGAATGACAGACAAGGATAGCAACACTAATGTTAATCAGGTGCTGCCATTATAACGTGGACCTCAATATAGAACAAGAACAACCACAACATGATACAGTATCAACACAATATGATACAGTATCATCTCAACTTGATACACAACACTATGATTTGATACATTCGCTATCTGCTTTGTGAATGATAGACAAGGATAGCAACACCAATGTTTATCAAATACTACTATTATAACGTGGACCTCACTATAGATCAAGAACAACACAACATGATACAGTATCAACACAATATGATACAGTATCATCTCAACTTGATACACAACACTATGATTTTTGATACATTCGCTATCTGCTTTGTGGAATGACAGACAAGGATAGCAACACTAATGTTAATCAGGTGCTGCCATTATAACGTGGACCTCAATATAGAACAAGAACAACCACAACATGATACAGTATCAACACAATATGATACAGTATCATCTCAACTTGATACACAACACTATGATTTGATACATTCGCTATCTGCTTTGTGGAATGATAGACAAGGATAGCAACACCAATGTTTATCAAATACTACTATTATAACGTGGACCTCACTATAGATCAAGAACAACCACAACATGATACAGTATCAACACAATATGATACAGTATCATCTCAACTTGATACACAACACTATGATTTTTGATACATTCGCTATCTGCTTTGTGGAATGACAGACAAGGATAGCAACACTAATGTTAATCAGGTGCTGCCATTATAACGTGGACCTCAATATAGAACAAGAACAACCACAACATGATACAGTATCAACACAATATGATACAGTATCATCTCAACTTGATACACAACACTATGATTTGATACATTCGCTATCTGCTTTGTTGTATGATAGACAATGATAGCAACACCAATGTCAATCAAATACTGCCATTAAAACGTGAATCTCGCTTGGCTATACAGATATAACCTAGTGTAATAAGTTAGTGCTATAGATAGTTCAATGAAACTTGTTCCTAATTTATACGATTGATACGTTAAATGGGGGTCCAACAGTCGTGCCAACCTTGGCAAATCGAAATATCCCCGTTGAACAATCGGAATTTACCTTTTTTCTTTCACAAGAGCAGCGCCGAAAAAGAACAAAAGGTTGTGATAGACACACTACTTTGTTTTGCGTGGTGAATTTATTGTGACGAGAGAAACGGAGAGTTAGTGAGAGAGAGAGAGAGTGAGGAGTGAGAGAATTAGGAAATTAGACTCAGAGAGAGAGAGAGATAGAGTGAGAGAGTGAGTGAGAGAATTAGGAAATTAGATGCAGAGACAGAGTGAGGAGTGAGAGTATTACGAAATGAGACTCAGATAGAGAGAGAGAGAGAGAGTGAGAGAGTTCAATTTTTATCATAGCAAGAGGTGATGGAGTGTAAGGTAGAGATAGAAGAGTGTGACAGAGATAGATAGTGAGAGAATGAGTGACAGAGAGAGATTTAGAAAATTAGATTCAGAGAGAGAGTGAGATGTTTAAATTAGAAAGAGAGAGACTGAAGAAGAGGTAGTGTGTGTGTTTGTTAGAAATAGATGAGAGTGTGAAAGAGATAGAGGGAGAGTGAGTCAGAGACAGAGAAAGAGAGAGAGAGAAAGGAAAGACAATATTGAAAGTCACAAAATTAATATCATACACTGACGTAATAGAATAGCAAATAGGACTCTATTACATAAGACTGAGACGTTATAGTGTTAAAAGATCGTAGTGTTTTGGGATTTAAAAACTACCTACATGGAACTGTATTATTTGGAATACAGTGAGGTCCACGTTATAATGGCAGTGGAGAAAGATAAGAGAACAACGTTGCCGATCTTCTGTATCGTCAATGCCTTCTATAGACGGTAGCTGATACAGGTTTATTAATGTCATATTAACTGTTCATTCTCGTTTAAAATAATCAATTATATATTTTATTAAGGAAGAAATTAATGTCATATTAACTGTTCATTCTCGTTTAAAATAATCAATTATATATTTTATTAAGCAAGAAATTAATTTTTTTAATAATTCCATAATGAATTATCATAATAACGATGAAATATTATGTTAATTAATTATTTAATCCAAATTGTTAAAAGACGATCTTGCAACAGAGCAAAGCGAGAAAGAGGTAGCGCTATCAGCTTTATTGAATGATAGACAAAGAAAGAAATACCATTGCTAATCAAACACTGTCATTATAACGTGGACCTCACTATATATCCTTGTCTATCATTCGACAAAGCAGGTAGTACTATCCTTTTCTAGCTCTGCAACGATGCCAAATCTGTTTTTGACAATATAGAAATATAATTAATTAAGGCAGAGAACAGGTAACGCTGTTCTATCTTTATCCACTTCCATTATAACGTGGACCTAACTATAAATAGTTTTTCAACAATGTAAAAATATGATTCATCAAAAAATATTTATCATCAATTATTATCTCCTCCTTCACTCTTCCTCATTCTTCTTTTCCTCCTCCTCCTCCTACTTCTCCCTACCACTACTTCATCCTATTTCTCCCCACCTCCTCCACCTTCATCTCCTTCTCCTACTCTCCTTCCTCCTCCTTCACGTCGTCCTCCTTCACCTCCTTCTTCTACTCTTCCTTCTCCTCTTTCTTCTCCTCATTGTACTTATCTTCCTCCTCTTTTTCCTTCTACACTTGCAATTGAAATTTATTCTTCCAAAAAATATATTACAATGTAAAACTGAAAATAGTGGAAAAATATTGTTTTACTTCCTCCTCCTCTTTCATCTCTTTCTCCTACTCTCCTTCCTCCCCCTCCTTCATCTCCTCCTTCTCCTCCTCCTCCTCCTCCTCCATATTATCTTTCTCAATAACGATTAGTTATTATCACCAAAGATGATAAGAATTGAAAACATTATTATTTATTTTTATCTTTGCCATTATCAACATACTCCACTTGAATCACAGTCTACTTAGTAGGTAAATTTAGCGCCGAATGTAATTGACAGTTGGCAGCCCTGATTGTGTGTGACTAGGCGTACTTTTTATTATGCTATTTTTAGAGTATTTTTCAAGTCCAGTTACTCACTGCTAATCGGCTCTAACATAGAAAGTATCACTCCGAAGGTTGAATCAAATAAGTCTCTTATATTTACTTTGATATCCATCTCTAATACTGTAGGGTTATGAGTTGTGAGTGGGCCGATTAGTGTAGATACAACACAATATTATATTATCCCAATTCAATGCGCATTCCATCCAAACATCAACCAATCATTCTCCACACAATACTTTGTCCAATACTGTAGGTTATGAGTTGTTAGTGGGCCGATTAGTGTAGATACACACAATATTATATTATCCCAATTCAATGCGCATTCCATCCAAATATCAACCAATCATTCTCCACACAATACTTTGTCCAATACTGTAGGTTATGAGTTGTTAGTGGCCGATTAGTGTAGATACAACACAATATTATATTATCCCAATTCAATGCGCATTAAATCCAAATATCAACCAATCATTCTCCACACAATACTTTGTCCAATACTGTAGGGTTATGAGTTGTTAGTAGGCCGATTAGTGTAGATACAACACAATATTATATTATCCCAATTCAATGCGCATTCCATCCAAATATCAACCAATCATTCTCCACACAATACTTTGTCCAATACTGTAGGGTTATGAGTTGTTAGTGGGCCGATTAGTGTAGATACAACACAATATTATATTATCCCAATTCAATGCGCATTCCATCCAAATATCAACCAATCATTCTCCACACAATACTTTGTCCAATACTGTAGGGTTATGAGTTGTTAGTAGGCCGATTAGTGTAGATACAACACAATATTATATTATCCCAATTCAATGCGCATTCCATCCAATATCAACCAATCATTCTCCACACAATACTTTGTCCAATACTGTAGGGTTATGAGTTGTTAGTGGGCCGATTAGTGTAGATACAACACAATATTATATTATCCCAATTCAATGCGCATTCCATCCAAATATCAACCAATCATTCTCCACACAATACTTTGTCCAATACTGTAGGGTTATGAGTTGTTAGTGGGCCGATTAGTGTAGATACAACACAATATTATATTATCCCAATTCAATGCGCATTCCATCCAAATATCAACCAATCATTCTCCACACAATACTTTGGCTAATCCATTCAATAGTTAGCTATATTGTCAGTTATTATAAATTAGAGTGTATAAGCCAGCATATAGTTATGATTTTGTGTTTGAATTCGTAGTTCATAGATTGTCTCTCGGCTTTGAATGAACGTACATCTCTCCTCTTTTTTTCTTCTTCTTCTTCTTCTTCTTCTTCTTCTTCTTCTTCTGCATTCTCCCCCCCTCATATTTTTTTCTTGTCTATTCATATTCTTCATATACTCACTTCATTGGTATCTTCTTCTTTTAGTACTTCTAAGGTCTCCATTTTCACCTCCAGATAGGACAGTTTTGTCTCGTGCTGAAAGCCCTCTACTCTTCTCCTTTCTACTTCTTCTTCTTCTTCTTCTTCTTCTTCATCTTCATCTTCTTCCTCTTGTTTTTCTTCATTGTCGTCACAACTTCCGATTATTCAGAAGGCATTATTCTAGTCGGCTTGTTTTGCTTTTGTATTTTTGCCATGAGGTCAAATTCAAAATGGCCACCTTCTCCCTTTCTCTCTCTCGCTCACACTCTCTCTGTCTCTCTCTGTGCCTGGGGGCATTTAACTATTTGAGGAGGAAAAGATGCTGAAGCAGAAGAAGAAGAAACACAGTCAACGTTTCGGTTCTGACGATCAAGAAGAAGGAGAAGACGAAGAAGAAGAAGAAGAAGAAGTAGTAGTAGAGGAAGAAGAAGCAGAAGAAGAATGAGAAGAAAAAGGACTAGAATAGTTGTGAAAGAAGGAGAAGGCAGTGGAAGAAGAGAGATGTAGTGTTGTGGGAATGCGAAAGGGTGATAGGGTCGGACATGAGCAATAGAAGAAGAAAAGGTGAAAAAGAGGAAGGAGGAGGAGATGAAGAAGGAGAAGGCGAACAAGTAGTGGTAAAAGAAGAAGAAGATGATAATGAGGATGATGATGATGATGATAATGATGATGATATAGTGTCAGTTGAAGAAGAAGAAGAAAAGAGAGTTCCCGTTGTATAATAGGTGGAAGTGAGATAGTGCCAAATAGAATAAACAATACCTAGAGAGGAAGAAAATTTGAAGAATATAGAGATGGATTCAAAGATGAACAAGTAGAAGAAGAAGAAGAAGAAAATGAAGATTAAGATTGATTCATTGATTGTTTAATTGCCTTTATTAAGGGCGGAGTTAGGACTCCTAGTCCTCTCTTTCACACAACCCAAGATGAAGAGAAAAAGAAGGAAAGCAAAAAGTGAGGAATAGAAAGTGTTATAGTGAGGTCCACGTTATAATGACAGTATTTGATCAACTTTAATGTTGTTATCCTTGTCTATTATTTGACAAAGCAGGTAGTACTATCCTTTTCTTGCTCCACATTGATGCCAAATCTGTTTTTTACAATGTAAAAGATAATTAATCAAGGCAGAGAATCGGCAACGCTGTTCTCCCATCTCAATCCACTGTAGTGTATAAATCTCACTATAGTGAAAAATGCGTTTCGTACTATAGGTGAAAAGAGATACTGGTGAATAGAATGAAAGAGTGTGACAGAAGAAGAAAAGGTGAAGAAAACGGAGAAGGTGTAAAAGAAGAAGAATGAGGAGGAGAAGTAGAAGAAGAAGAAGAAGTAACAAGAGCAGATGTGTCAACCTCTTTCCTGGTTTTGTAGTCCAGAGGTTAAGAATAACTGGACAATGGCTAGGAGGAATCTGGGAGGGGTTCAGCAAGAGGATGAGGAGGAGGAGGAGAAGGGAGAGGAGAAGAAGTAGAGAAGTAAAATAAGACGTAGTAGCTGAGGAAGAAGAAGAAGAAGTAGAGGGAAGTAGCTGTAAGGGGTAAAGTTCAGAGAAGGAGAAGAATAGGTAGAAGAAGAATAAGAAGACGATTGTGATGATAACGGAGGAGGAGGAGGAGGAGAAGAAGAAGAAGAAGAAGAAGAAGAAGAAGAAGAAGAAGTAGTAAAATAAGAAGATTCCTAGGATGGTAGTCAATAGTTGACCATTGAAACAAGATTCCTGTGTTTGTTATAAATTTCAGATGGCTCCAGTATAACTTCACTATTCTTGCTTGCTTTTTTGCGCAGCTGGTTTTGTGGTGAATCTTTCTTCTTCTCCTTCTTCCTCTTCTTCGTCTCCCTCTTCTTCTTCTTCTTCTTCCACTCCTACTTCTTCTTCTTCTTTTACACCATCCCCTTCTCCGTTTTCTTCACCTCCGAAGGTGGGATCCGAACCACGAGGAGGCAATTTTTGAACTCATGAATCCAATGCGTAGCAGCATGACCACTTGAGCAAACTCCTCTCAATGTCACCATAGAGAAACAATAGCGTAAGTAGATATCCCATGGCAAAGTGCGTTTATGCCACAACTTTTACTGTTATCTCATACCGATTACTGTCGATTATTGTCGATTTTTACTGTGTTGTTGGGGTAAGAGTGTATGGACGGCACAATATGAGAGACTACCAGCATCATAAAGCTTCACGGGAAAGAACTACGTGGACTATCGGCTTGAGATAACAGTAAAAGTTGCGACATAAACGCCCCATACCATGGCATATCAGCTATTTATGCTGAACCCACCTGAAACTGAAGATCCACTCTTCCCTCATTGTCATCCGCGTCATTACTCACGCACAAGCCTAGAGTTCATGTGGGCATCATCCTCAGCAAAAGTAGAGTTTGTGTTGATACCGTATCATGTTGTGGTTGTTCTTGTTCTATAGTGAGGTCCACGTTATAATGGCAGTGTTTGATTAGCAATGGGGTTGCTATGATTGTCTGTCATTAGACAAAGCAGATAGCTCTATCCTTTTTCAACTCCGCTCTGTTGCCAAATCGTTTGTAGGCCATGTAGAAATGAACAATCAACCACCAAAATATTTCATTCCAATTATGAAAGTTAATTATTAAATCAAGAATAGTATATTTCGCACCTAGGGCCGAAAATGAAACTTTTCCGGCTCGAAATCGGTTTTCAAGTCCGAGGTCGTAGGCCGAGGACTAGAAAAGATTGAGAGCCGGAAAAACATTTTTGCCCATGGTGAGAACGTTATTTTTCGCCACACAGCACTTCCGAAAGCAAAACAGGAAGGTCATAGCTCTAGCAAATCTGAGGTAATCTGAATATCAGGAAATTGTCCAAGTATTTTCATTTTTTATTCTGATTTGTATAAATAACCTAAACGATTATGTTCAATTATGTAAGAGGTTGAGTTTATACTTTTTATTCTTCCAAATGACAATAAGATGATATTATTATAAATGTTTTGATTCTTGAATAATAAACACAAATAATGAAAAGTTTTTTGATCAGCTGTTTTAGCACACTTGAAATTTGGCCAATCTGAATGTCAACATCAACAATGCTTGTTGTCGTTGACTTCGGAAGTTTAGGTTAAAAGTTCTATCCTACTCTGAAAATCGAATTTGAATAGTTTATAATATATATCTTATCTGTATTTTATTCATCCAAATAAAATAATAGTGTCTTATTGCAGAATACTTATTCAATTCTAGAAGCATAAACTGATTCCGTTTCATAAACCATTTTGTAAACACGTTCACATCAAATCAGAATCAGCTGACTTCAAGGTTATTTTACAGCCCTAGGGCTGTAAAACTTTTACCGGCCTGGTCAGAAAACAATCATTTTCGGCCTCCATATGACGCACGAAAACCAGCTCATTACATCCAAGTGGGGCGAAATAGTTATTTGTATTTGTATATCTAGAGTGAAAAGTATGACTTTTATTCCCTGTGGGAAAAAGTTTGAAGCCCGAGGCGAAGCCGAGGGCAGCAATTTTCCTTAGGGAGAAAAAGTATTTTTCGCTCGTGATGTACATAACATTTTTCCTCCATCTACATTTTTTTATAGAAACTGCAAATAAAATCATTCTAATAACTTACGTATTGGTGACAATGATTCCTAACAACATAACCTTAATCTAAAACCTAAAAACCGGTCGTCTGATTGGCACTGCTGATTGCGCTATCTATCGGCAAAAGTTGTAACAATTATATCAGCTGAGCGGCTTCCAAAAATGGCTGACTCCAGATCATGCGTTTCAGATTTGAATTGCAGATCAAAAATATTTGTAGGCTGGTATTTTGAATAGAATAAAATATTTTTAAAATTGTTTAAATTTTTATCGTCTACAAAATAAGAATATAATATCATACAAACATATATTTCATGAGTTGTTCAAATTTCTTGTTGTGGTATTGAATTCAGTTGACTCAATGACAGACACCTCTTTATGCTTTCTCATCTGAGCTTAGACCTTCTAACCTATTATAATGTAAGTTTTTAAAATAGAGATGCTTCCCATGCTATTTAAATGAAGTCACTTTTACTCCCTAGGGAGTTTTTCTGTTTTTTAGTACCGAGAGCGAAAAAGAAAAAGTGACACTTTAGTATCATGTTTCAGGGAGTAAAGTAAGTACTTTTGACAGTAGGTGGAGGAAAAAGATATTATTGTTTTCTTGGTGATTGTGATAGAATTGATAGTTATTTATTTCATTGACAATCACAAATCATAATTATAATATATGATATGAACAAGTTATTAACAAGAATCAGCAGTTGACGTTAGATCAGATAGATATATGGGGATGACTTGAATCACAGCTATTCACTACTATAGGAGGCGGTGGTAACAGAGAATCGGCAACTATGCTCTCCTATCATTTCCACTGACTTTATAACGTGGATCTCACAATAGATGAGAGGTGAGAGTGGCCTGCTATTGATCTTGGTCTCTCCTCTCCACTCCAGCTTTCTGTGCAAATGTAAACGAGACAGCAGAAGTTGTACAAGAAAAAGAAGACGTAGATGTTTTAGTAGAAGTAGATAAAGAAGAAGAAGTTGGATTTTTACAAGAGTGAGTTAGAGATAGTGAGAAGTGGAAGAAGAAGAAGGAGAGGGTGAAGAAATATATTCAGAAGTCAGTTACAAATCGGTGAAGGACTGGAAGTAGAAGAAGAATTGCAGAAGATTACCAAAAATAGATAAAAGGAGAAGAAGAAGAAGAGGGAGGAGAAGAATTAGTTGTAGTAGAAAAGAAGAAGAAGATGTAGTGCAAGAGTTAGAAAGAAATCGGTGAAGGATTGAAAGTTTGAAGAAGAAGAAGAAATAGAAGAAGTAAGAATTGGAGGAGGAAGAAGAGGGGGTATGAAGATGATTATGAAGAAGAAGAAGTAAGAATTGGAGGAAGAAGAAGAGGAGGGTGTGAAGATGATGGAGAAGAAGAAGAAGTAAGAATTGGAGAAGGAAGAAGAGGAGGGTGTGAAGATGATGAAGAAGAAGAAGAAGTAAGAATTGGAGGAGGAAGAAGAGGAGGGTGTGAAGATGATGGAGAAGAAGAAGAAGTAAGAATTGGAGAAGGAAGAAGAGGAGGGTGTGAAGATGATGAAGAAGAAGAAGAAGTAAGAATTGGAGGAGGAAGAAGAGGAGGGTATGAAGATGAAGAAGAAGAAGTAAGAATTGGAGGAGGAAGAAGAAGTATTAATTGGAGGATGAAGAAGAGGAGGGTATGAAGATGAACAATGATGAGGAGACGAAGAAGACGATTTACAAGAATAAGGTACAGATCGGTCAGAGATTGAGAGTATAAAATGAAGTGCAGAAGTCGAATAAGAATTGGTTAAAGAAGAAGTTGAAGTAGAAGAAAAAGGAGGAGGATGAAGTATAGGATATGAAGAAGAAGAAAAAGAAGAAGTAGTGAGAGGAAGATGTGTTGGAGGTGGAGAAAGATGATAGCGATGAGGAAGAAGGGGTGGATATGAAGAAGAAAAGAAGAAGAAGAAGTGAGAGGAAGAGTTGTTGGAGGAGGAGGAGGACGATGATAGCGATGGGAAGAAGGGGATGATATGAAGATGAAGTGAGAGGAAGAGGAGGAAGAAGAAGATGAGGATATAAAGGAGATGAGGAAGAAGAAGAAGAAAAGGTAAAAATAAGAATGGCAGAAACTTTGTTGTGAACTATTGGTCTGTTTTATTGGATCTACGGCTTGGAAAAGGAGGTGAAAGTGAAGTGGAAGGGGTGGAAGGAGGAGGAGAAGTAGGATGAGTAGAAGGAGAAGGTGGTGGATGAGGAGGAGGAGTGAGAGAGAGTGATGGAAGGACTGAGAAAGTTGATGAGGAGGTGGTAGAGTAGTTGATAGTGATGGTAGTGGTGGAGGAGGAAGGAGAGAGAGTGATGAAAGGACTGAGAAAGATGTTGAGAAGGAGGTAGAGTAGTTGATAGTGAAGGTAGTGGTGGAGGAGGAGTGAGAGAGAGTGATAGAAAAACAGAGATAGATGATGATGAGGCGGTAGAGTAGTAGATAGTGAAGGTAGTGGTGGAGGAGTGAGAGGAGGTGTTGGAGGAGGAGGAGTAAGAGAGAGTGATAAAAGAGCAGAGAAAGAGGGGAATACGCATGCCAACTGAGAACCAGGTTCAATGACCTATCATTGCAAAACTCTCCTATACCTCTGTGCCTTTAAACTAGCCTTGGCTAAAATCCCACTGTTCTATAAAAATATCCCTACTTTGGTGAATATTTATTCAGTTCTATAGTGAAATACACGGTTTCCTACAGTTACCTTGAAAAGTGGCCATTGCTGCACTGATTACAGAACGCAAATAATCACTTTTCCGCTCTAGTGCGGGAAAAATGTTTTCTGCACTCCAGATTTGCAACATGGCAACACAAAATAGTTGGTTGGTTATATGGAGGATTAGTGCACGAAAACAAAAATTAAGTTGGTAACAATGACTGTGGTTAGATTTAGATAAGAATCATTCCAATGGCTACCCTACATTTATGATAAAATCCCAATCTAGAAATCCAAAACAAACGTTTCTTTCAGTGCAGCAAACTGTCACTTTGCGCACTAGTTGCAACCATCTGTCAAAATCCAATTCTAAGGATATAGTTGGAAAAAAGAAGGAATTTCCAATAAGTCATATAATTTATTCCTTCGTTTGACGAATTTGAAGAGCGCTCGAAGTTGAATAATGTACATTCGTTGAGTTCAAAGACAAATTTCAAATTTCAGTTTTAATGCTCATAAAAATTTCAAACAAAAGAACAAAAATAATATGTATCTTATTGGAAATTTCGTCCTTTTACCAACCATATCCTTAGAATTGGATTTTGACTGATAGGTTTCAAGTTATTGACTTTTTTCAAAAATTTCGAGTTAGTAATATTTTATTATTATTGAACGAAAATACAAATTAAATGCTGTAATCCACCCCGAAGACTTCTGCTACTGCAAATATTGACAACAGGGTAAACAGCTAGATGGAAATTCGATGAGTGATACTATTCAAATATTATTTGTCAGCCCGGGAATCGAACCCAGTACCTCCTAATTGCCGGTCAGGAATGCTTACCCTTACACTAAACAGACAATTCTTCATTTTTTCACTGAAAAACTTCATTTCTTGAATGAGCGCTGCTATCCAGAGATTGTCAGTTGGGTGTAAGGGTAAGCATTCCTGACCGGCAATATGGAGGTACTGGGTTCGATTCCCGGGCTGACAAATAATTTTTGAATAGTAGCGCTCATCGATTTGCATCTAGCTGTTTACCCTGTTGTATATTATTAATAACTAGTAGCTCTGTGAACAGTAGACCTCACGCAGTATTCTCATCCACAAGTACCTGATTGAAACTAAAGACCTTATTGAAATACAGCAATAGACTGGCTTCTCCACACATCTGTGTAATCACTTGTCATCTGATTTATGATGAATAATTCTATAGTCTGATTTTTACTCTAATATTGGCGTATGAAGGAGGCTCTTTTTTCCTTTTATATTATCCTTGAAATGCAAAATTTCCAAAAACCTTGTATATACGTCGACGCGCAATTAAAAAAGGAACAACCTGTCAAATTTCATGAAAATCTATTACCGCTTTTCGCCGTAAATGCGCAACATATAAACATTTAAACATTAAGAGAAATGCCAAATCGTCGACTTGAATCTTAGACCTCACTTCACTCGGTCAATAATAATTAATTCATTAGCATTATTTGATTAATTTAAATATCTCAGTAATTTCCGTCTGTAGATTAGTAATTTTAGTTGTTATAAGCACATTGTTGACCCAGCCTTCTAGTGATACTACTGAAGTTCGATTACAGCACTGTCTGGTGGACGAATTTTGCAACTCTACCTCATTTTCTTCTTCACCTTACGATTCGTCTTTTTTTCCACTTTCTCGCTCTCTCTCACTCTCTCTGCCTTCTCTTATAACTTCTTGTATTCCTACGTCTCTATAGTGTCTTCCCAACCTACGTATCATGATAGTTTGGCATTGCTGTCATTTTTCTTTTTCCACCAACTTCTATAGTAGATAGCTGTGATTCAAGTCATCCCCGTATATCTGATCTCATATTATCGATTGTTGATTCTTGTTGATAATGAGCAATATTCATCTTTAAAATGAAGGAAAGACCTGGCGAATGAAGATGTACGGGATAGGAAATTCACGAATGACGCATCATCACGTCTCAACTACTTAACTGATTGACATTTTGCATATAGATTCCTAATTAACCGAGGATGGTTATGGAACCTCCTCCTCCTCCTCCACTTATTCCTCCTCATACCTTCATCCTCCTCCTTCTCCTCCCTCCTCCTCCTCCTTCTCCTATTCATCCGCTCCTTTTTATGTTATCATTCTTCATCACCTCTTCAACCCTCCACCTCATCCATCTCTCCTTTTTCCTCCTCCTCCTCCACCTTCGCCCTCTGTTCCTCCTCCTCCTCCTTTTAATCGTTTTTCACTTCTTCTCTTCCATTTCCTCCTCCTTTTTAAATTGTTTTACTAAATTTAATATATATATTTTATAACCAGTAATTTAGGAGTGAACTATGCAACTTAGCTAACCAGCTGTGTATGGCGGGTTGCCTATGCAAACGTATACGGCGTTCCAAAATATTATTTATGAAGGTTTTTCTAATTTAATTTTTTTGCATGTTATCTTGTTTCGCAAAAGCATTTCAGTTGTGATTTCATTTATTGTATAACATGATGTTCCAACCTATGACAATCGCAACTGGTAGTTCTGTGAACAGTAGACCTCGCGCAGGTATAAACTTCCTCACTACAACATGATACACTATCAACACAATATGATACAGTATAATTACCACACATGATACAGTATCAATCCAATATGATGCAGTATCACCACACAATGATACAGTACTATCTTAACTTGATACACAACTATATGATTTGTTACATTCGCTATCTGCTTTGTTGAATGATACACAAGTATAGCAACACCAATGTTAATCTAATACTGCTATTATAACGTGACCTCACTATAGAACAAGAACAACCACAACATGATACAGTATCAACATAGTATGATACAGTATCATCTCAACTTGATACACAATATTGTGATTTGATTACATTCGCTATCTGCTTTGTGGAATGATAGACAAGGATAGCAACACTAATGTTAATCATAAAAATAACAGCCATTATAACGTGGACCACTATATAGGTGTGTGATATCGAGTTCTAAGCAGAGCTTCTCTATTATCTGGTTCACTCTTCTATGTGTGCCGCGATCCCAGAATCCGACCAATGGACTTTGCAACGTACACACAAACAAATGCAATCAGGTTCAGCTCTACCCCCGCCTCTTCCAACTCCTCCTCATCCTCATTCTCCTCCTTCACCACCACCACCTTCGACACCCACTCCTCCTCCTCCCCGACACCCCCTCCTCCTCCTCCTTCTTCACCTCACCTCTCAATCACCCTTCACCACCACTTCCTCAACTTATTCTCCGTTCCTTCTTCACCTTCTCTTCCTCCTCCTCTATAGTGAGGTTCACGTTATAATGACAGTGAAGAAAGATAGGAGAAAAACGTTGCCGATCCTCTGTCTTGTCAATGCCTTCTATAAACGGTAGCTGATACAGGTTTATTGGTGTAATATTAACTGTTCATTCTCGTTTAAAATAATCATTCATATTTTATTAAGTAAGAAATTATATTTTTCAATAATTTCATTGTGAATTTTCGTAATTAAGATGAAATATTTTGTTAATTGATGATAAATTCTACATTGTTGAGAGACGATCTGGCAACAGAACAAAGCGAGAAAGAGATAGTGCTATCCGTTTTGTGAATAATGTGCTATCCGTTTTGAGAATAATGTGAATTTTCATAAT